>NW_027196562.1:0-86353 GCF_038502225.1 Cherax quadricarinatus | reverse complement strand
TTTTATCAGCAGCATTGGGAATTATTGAGGCATTTTCTGGTTAGGTTATTAAATTGCATGAAGGAGAGAGGTGAGCTGGGTGAGAAGCAGGCAACGGCTGTCGTTGTATTGGTACCGAAGGGTAAGGGGCAGCATACGCTTCGGGATTATCGGGCGATCTCGTTGTTATGCGCAGATTATAAATTGTTTGCGAAGATTTTGGGAAATCGGGTCAAGTGTGTGGTAGGGCGGGTAGTATCAAAAACTCAGTTTGGTTTGCCAGGGAGGTCTATGGTGGAGGGGCATGGGTTACTTAGGGATTTCGTGGAGGCAAAAGGGGGGGGGAGGGAGGGAGGTTTGGTGGCGCTCGATTGGCAAGGGGCATACGATAGAGTGGATCGGAAAGCATTGAAAGCCATCCTCAGGGGTCAGGGGTTTGGGGAAGAAATAGTGGGCTGGGTTGAGGCGTTGTATGGAGGTGCAATGGCGAGGGTACAGATTAATGGTCGATTGGGTGGGAAGATTGTAATGGGTAGGGGACTTAGGCAGGGGTGTCCTATGTCACAATTATTGTTTGCATGCGTACAGGACCCCTTTTATAGATTGATGGAGCAGCGTATGTGTCACGTAGAGGGACCAGGGTGTGAGGTTGCGAGGGTTTGGCCAGTTTTAATTGGGTATGTGGATGATACAACTGTTCTGATCAGGGAGGGGATGTCAATGGACACATTAGACGGGGTAGTACAAATGTTCGCAGGGGCAACTGGTATGAGGGTAAATTCAGATAAATCGATGGTCATGGGGTTAGGAGCTTGGGCGGGTAGGGTTGATTGGGGTAGTGCAGTTGTGAGGAGGCAGGTGCATTCGTTAAAAATCTGCGGTCTTATTTATGCAGACGATCTACCTGTGGCATGCATGGAAAACTCGCTTAGGATGGTAGAAAGGATTCAGGGACGCTTGGGTGCATTGCGACCTTATCATTTGACCCTTGTGCAGCGTGCCATTGTTGTTAATATCTTACTGTATAGCAAAGTATGGCACGTGGCAGCCGTGTTCCCATTAACTGGGCCAGCAATAACGAACATACTTAGGAAGGTTTTTAAATTCTTGTGGGGTTCGAGCTGTGATTGGATTAAGAGGGATGTGGTAATGTTACCTGTAAGTAAGGGGGGGCTGGGACTGCTGGACTTAAAGCGGAGGGTCAAATGTGTCTTCATTAAAAGGGAGGTGATGAGGGAAAGTGTGGGTGGGGGGGGTTTGGCCAGGATCCATAACAGATTGCAACGGATGTATACAGGAGTTGAGTTGCATGAGTGTGAAACTGTGTTGAGGGCTCTGGAGTGGGATCGAGAGCCAGCAAAGGTTAAAATAGGTAGGTTGTGTAGATTGTTAGCTGGGAGGGTTGTAGCGCCTGTAGAGGGAATTTTCCCCATGTATGCATGGGGAAGTATATGGAATAGGTTGAGTAGGATGAGGTTGCAACCTCGTGTTCGGGATGTAATGTATCGTTTTCTGCATGGCATTTTACCGTCGGGTGTGGTTCTACGGGATAGACGAGTCGTTGACGGGGGGGAGTGTGGGATATGTGGTGGGGAGGAGTCGGCTTTTCATGTAGTATATTTTTGTGATGGACTGAGGAGTGTCAAGGGGTGGTTAAATAGGGTGATAAATAGGATAGGAGGTAAAGGAATTTCTGTATTGAGAGCATTAAGTCTCGACGTGGGGGGTTGGGAGGAAAGTGTAATCAGAGCTGTGGGGTACATTATGGCAGATTATATCTATATAGTGTGGGGATTGCGGGGCAAACAGGTTACTGAGGTGAAGAGGAGGGTGTTAGCGTTAACGTTCTATAAAACGGTATGTAGAAATAAGGAACTTTATGGGAGGAGGTGGGTGAAGGATTTTTCAGAGGGATATAGGCAACTTACGTTACAGGTTTTATTAGACTTGTAATAGACGAGGGAGGGGAGGGTATGATTGGAAAGTGTTGCTGGGGTAGGGAAGTCAGGGGTGAAAACAGGGTTGCCTCCCTGGTAAGGGATAACAAAAGTTTTGCGAGAGTGTTGGATGAGTGATGCATGAGTGAATAATATGTGGACCACGGGTGCTAGCACCTGTGGAGCTGGCCAGTTTTTGTGTGACTGGACTTTATACTTATTATACATATTGTGTGTGGTAATATTGATTTACGGTAATGACATTGTAATTTGGAGATTTGCTATAATAATTGCATGTATTTGCTCCAACTTGTTTTTCTAGGTGCCTTGCACTGCATAGTGTTGATGCTGTGATCATGCACGGTGTCCAGAGATATGATGTGATATGTTTGTATTAATGTCTGTGCATTATTGTTCGTCACTGGTGTTCTGCAATTCAGTTTTGTTTTGAGAGTAAAGAGGTTAATGCACGTCAGATAGTGTAATAAAGTTGGGCAACAGTGGTGTTATAGGTTTTTGTGGTTAGGTGCGTGCTAGGCACAGTCTTTATGTGTTACTTATGTCATGGTTATATTTTATGTTGTATTGTACTGTTGTCAATAGTACTATGTAATGTCCATATAAGCTGTATAGAGCTTGAATGTCATAGTTGAAGCTGTGTTATTGTTTTAACACTGGAATTGCATGTTTAAATGTGTAAAGGCTTACATGTGTGGAATTTTGAGACTAAGTTTATTCTTATGGTTTTGTAGTAATTTTGTATGTCTTTGTGACTTTTCTATATCACCATTGTTATGTAATACATATTGTTATGTAACTGAACCATTAGGACAATTACATAAATTAATGTTGGATCATTGCTGTGTGACTTTAGATTAGGCAACATTCATTGTTTATAGTATGTTAGGTTGTAAATAATGGGGTGGTTGGATAACCACGGAGGGGGGGGGGTAATATGTCTGTATAATATGTTCAGTGCAATGCATTGCATGGTCTGTAGTCGATTATTAAGTACCATTTCGAGGGATGTGTATATAAAAGTGTTGTTCATATCATGTAATTCTGTTGGGTAGCTCCAACAGGTTTGGGTTAAGTGATAGGATGAGGGAGCAGGGAAGGGGGGGTGTACCCACACGGAGTTGTAAGTGTGGTGTGTAATATTAGCTGTAGGGAGGATTGTGTTAATTATCGACTTAAATGAGTTTTACATATTATATTTTGTAATGTCATGGTTTAAATAAAATATAAAAAAACTTCACGAGAGGTGAGGACACCCCCCTCGATCACGTGATAGCTACGTGGACAACTGCAGCTCAGAAGCCGGCAGTATAACGAGGGACAAGCGATAATTACAGTAGTTTGACAATCAAGACTAACTGAGCACATTTTATGTACATCCTAACAACATAAGCTAAATAACAATATAACAGTCAAATAATAATATAAAGTCATACATTTACGATTTAGCTATTATCGCAAATATAAGCAATATAAAATTAAATGAAAAGGTAATATACATTACATATATACATAATAATCATTGTAACCCATTCAGGGGTTGCAACACCCCCCCCCAACACGACAGAGGGTCGCACTAGGAGTTGCATTAATGTTTTTCACATTATTTCTGATTACTCATATCAATATTATATAATATAAAAATTATTTAGAGTCACTCTCGTCCCAAGCACCTCTACAATTTTACAGCGTCCATCATTAGGATATGTCCCAGGTACTAGGGCAGTACACAGTATCGTATATCTTCATACTCGTGGTTATGTACATCAGTGTAGAGACAGGATAGCGCTGACAAGGAGGGCACGTTGAGGCTCGATCATAGTAGATGAGACTGCATTCCACTCTTAAGTAGTGGTTGTGGAATGCGAGGCAGTATGAACATCTGAGTATGAAACAGCGTAAGGTGTGTAGTGAGGGGGGGGGTCTGCGACAGGACAGTGTTGCGTCACGCAGTACATCACCCGCACCACACTACCCACTCAACACTCAGCTTGTCTCCTCCTCACACAACATTACTGTAAATATATAAATATAATAATTAGACATGACATGAGTATATATAGTTAATATGGGCTGGAGGGATTAAGTTACTTTACTGAATTTGACATAGCAAGTAACAAAAGGTATTTGGGCATTAAAATTACGTTAATTTAATGTAACTGATAATTATTAAGGACGTAACAGAGCGTCAGCAATTACATTACAATGACCACTTATGTGTTTTATACTAATAGAATAAGGTTTGATTCTGAGGGCCCACCTCATGATCCTAGCATTTTTACTTTTCATGGTGTTTATGTAGGTGAGTGGATTGTGGTCTGAAAAAACGTTGATTTTAAATGGGGAAGTGCCCAAATACACGTCAAAATGTTCCAAGGACACCACAAGAGCTAGAGCCTCTTTCTCAATAGTGGCATAATTTTTCTGGTGTCGTTTAAGCTTAGATGAATAGTAACATATAGGATGGAGAATGTCAGTGGATGTTGACTGTTGGAGCAGCACAGCGCCCACTGCATAACCACTCGCATCTATATGTAAAAAGAAGGGAAGATTGAAATTAGGACTTTTCAACACAGGAGCAGAGGATAGCAAGCGCTTCAACCTTTTGAACGAGTCTGAACAATCTCTAGTCCAGGTGAACTGAACTTTGCTACTAGTAAGCTCAGTGAGAGGAGCGGCAATCTGAGAAAAGTTTGGACAGAACCTGCGATAATATCCTGCCATACCCAGGAATCTCTGTACTCCCTTCCTATCCTGTGGCACTGGAAATTCAGAAATTGCACGAACCTTAGCCTCAATAGGAGCAACCTCACCTTGGCCGATACAAAAGCCTAGATAGGTAATCTTGGCTTGACCAAAACTACATTTGGCTAAGTTGACAGTGAAGTTGTAGTGCGCCAGTCTCTCAAACAATGCTCTGAGACGCGTCAAGTGCTGTTCCCACTCGTCACTATACACCACTAAGTCGTCAAGGTAGGCTTCTACTCCTTCTAAGTTGTGAGTCAACTCGTTCATTATACGCTGGAATGAAGAAGCCGCGTTACATAGGCCGAAGGGGGTGACGAGGTAGTTA
Organism: Cherax quadricarinatus; assembly: GCF_038502225.1. Classification (NCBI taxonomy): domain Eukaryota; kingdom Metazoa; phylum Arthropoda; class Malacostraca; order Decapoda; family Parastacidae; genus Cherax; species Cherax quadricarinatus. The sequence continues at coordinate 81,346 of NW_027196562.1, read as the reverse complement.
AACAATCCATCTTGAACAGTAAAAGCAGATATTTCTTGAGCACGTTCAGTAAGCGGGACTTGATAATAGCCTCGTAAGAGATCTAAACGGCTGACAAACTGGGCTCTTGACACACGGTCAATAAGGTCGTCTATGCGAGGTAGAGGATAACCATCAGGCAAGGTGACAGAGTTCACTTTCCTGTAATCAGTGCACATCCTGAAACTACCGTCAGGTTTAGGCACTAAAATACAGGGAGATGGCCATGGACTTTTACTACGTTCAATAAGTCCATGAGATAACAGAAAATCAACCTCTTCTCTCAATGCTTTATGCTTCGTTGGACTCATTCTATATGGTGATTGCTTAATGGGTGATGCTCCCTGTACATCAACGTCATGTACACCCAGAGTACAACGTTTAGGAACATCACCGAACAATTCAGGGAAATTCAAAATCATGTTTTTAATATCACCAGCTTTAACAATCCCAAGGTTACTAAGAAAATCGTCTAGTGACTGTAGAGTCACAGAATTTTCTAAACGCACCTCTATACCTCTAGAGATGTCAGGTAGACTGACGTTTTCTTCCTCTGTCCTAGGAAGAATAGAAGTAGTAGGTAGAGGACTAGCGTAGTATGCCTTAAGCTGGTTAACATGGTACACATGATTAGATTTCTTTTTCCCAGGCGTATGTACCAAATAATTTACGTCGCTAAGCCTTTTCACTACTTCGAGGGGACCATCATACCTGGCTTGTAGAGCATGACCTGGTACTAATTTCCGAGCCATCACCTTATCTCCTGCTTTAAAAGATCGAGAGACAGCACGCTTGTCATAATGTTGCTTCATTCTAGCTTGGGCTGAAACTAGGTTTTTCGAAGCTAGCTCTCTAGCGGCTGTCAAATGTTGCTGCATTAATGAAGGTGAAGTACTCAATGATGGATTTGATTTTCCTGTCCACACGTCTTTTAACACTGCGAGAGGACCACGCACCTGGTGTCCGAATATTAGTTCAAACGGACTAAATCCGAGACTTTCTTGCTCACTTTCTCTCATAGCGAACAGAAGAAAAGGTATACCCTCATCCCAGTCTCTAGAAAAATGTTCACAATAAGCTCTCATCATGGACTTCAGTGTCTGATGAAATCTCTCTAGAGCACCTTGTGACTGTGGATGATAACTTGTTGAAAGTACAGACTTTATTCCTAGGTGGGATAATGCTTCTCGAAAGATCTTAGAAGTGAAATTAGATCCCTGATCAGACTGTATCTCTCGTGGCAATCCAACCTGGGAGAAAAATTTCATCAGCGCTCTCACAATAGCACGAGCATTAATTTTTCTCATAGGAATAGCTTCGGGATAGCGTGTTGCAGCGTCCATAATAGTAAATAAGTATTGGTTTCCTAGTTTGGTTCTAGGCAAAGGACCAACACAATCAATAATAAGACGTGAGAATGGTTCACCATGCACGGTGATAGGAATGAGAGGTGCAGGTGGAGGTGTGTGCGCTGGCTTGCCTGTCACTTGACACACGTGGCAACGTCGCACATGATCAGCTACTGTTTCCTTCATCTTTGGCCAAGTAAAATGTTTTGCCAGTTTACCCAGTGTCTTCTTGACACCCAAATGTCCTCCTATGGGACTATTGTGAGCAAAATCAATGGCTTGTTCACGAAATTTAACTGGTAACACTACTAGATGCTTGACTGTGTTGGAAACACTATCAGCTGACAATTTACATGTATTTTTCTCCATCAGTAAACCATTACTATAATAGTAACAATTATCGAGATCCTTTGCTTCACTCTCAGTAACTGCTATATCTCTCAGTCTTTCCAGTGACTGATCAACAAACTGATCCTTGATTAAATCATCATGAGTAAGAAATTTAACGTCAGTTGTGTCCTGACTAGGTTGATGACCGGGGAGAGTCAGTGTTAATGATCCGGGGCGCAGAGCGTCACTAAACAACATATTCAACCCCAAATTATTGTCATCCACTAACTCAACAGGAGACAAGGATGGTTGTTGAATCTTTGACATAGCTCTAGTAATTGCGCTGAGAGGAAATAAAATAGGTTTCTCTCTACAAGCTTCAATGGCATAATTATCATCAGTGTTATTATCAATCACAAGTGGTTCTTTACATATACCAGCATGAAGGATATCGTTCCCTATCAACAAGTCCACTGACCTGATGGGAAATACACCACTGGATATACCCACTGAAATATAACCAGTATCATAGCTTGTTTCAATATAAACTTTGTGCAGAGGCACTTTTATAACAGCCCCTCCATAGGCTTCTAACAATACATCTATCTTGCAATAGGTATCGTCAGTTATGGGCAGTACATCTTCTCTTAATAACGTGAGATAACTGCCAGTGTCTCTGAAAGAAATTATCTCAGTTAGATGTGATTCGTCAAATCCTACTTTATCTCTCGAAAAGTAAGGACTCATCGCTGAACGAATCTTTTCGTCAGATACACTTTCTGACGCTAGTCATCTATCCTGAGTAACATTATCTAAAACAGTAGGATAAGAGGAATTGCTAGGATTTTGGTGTCTTTGTTGCTCGGAAGAGGATATGACTTGTGTGGGGACGCCAGCCACACGACTGTTTCTCGTATCTCTTTCTAATTTATAGCAATACTCTCTAGCATGTCCTTTTCTGTTACAATAGGTACATTTAACTTTCTTCTTCTCGATACCAGATTTCTGTCTAGCCACAGAGACAGATTCAGGATTGTGAGTTTTCCTGGTAAAGGTACGAGAAGTTACAGTAGCAGGTACATCAGGCCGGCAATGAGCAGCTGATTTAGTTTGCCAAATTCTAGGACAATTTTTAGTTACCTTGTTTCTCTGTGTTTTAGTACGTACAAGTTTGTGAGAAATCTCGTAATTGTCTGCTAATGCTGCAGTTTCCAAAATATCCGAGGTAGTATGATCGATCAGATATTCTTGTATGTCAGCAGGCATACAGTTGTTAAACTCTTCGTGTAGTAACAACTGAACAAGGCTGTCGTAGTTGGTATACTTAGCATCTCTAGACCATCTCTCAAATGCAACTTTTTTCTCACGAGCAAACTCTACACAAGTTTGATCTTGTCGTCGTTGTAACGTACGAAATGCTCTTTGATAACTTACAGGTAACAAGTTATATGTCTCTAGAATAGTCTGTTTGACAGCGTCATAACTAATGTACTTGGCAAATGGCAAAGCAGCCGTACAAGTTTGTGCTCTTCCCGTCAAAGCAGTATGAAGCAATGTTGCCCAGTGCTTACGTGGCCAATTCATAGCACGTGCCTGGTTCTCAAACACATCAAAATATGTGTCTAAGTCACTTTCAAAAAACTTAGGAACCATGGATGCAGCTTTCTGCACATTAAATGTGTCCTGTGATATATCAGTCTGTTGTCTTAACAGACGAACATTTTCTCTTTGGAAATCTTCTTCGTTCAATCTCCTCTGTGCCTCTATTTGTGCAGTCTGCAACATAATGAGGCGTTCCAACCTCTCAAACTGTTCCTGAGAGATAGGACCAGTGGGTAATGGAGGAGTAGGGAAATTAACATTGTCTGGACGGTCCTTAGGTCGGACACTTGGTCCAGCCGTCTCTAGAGTGTCTAGATCTGGTCTAGGATAAGTAGATACAGGTGTAGTATACACTGTACTAGTATTAGGCTGTGTCATACTACCAGCTATACTCTGTACTATAGTGTCAGTGAAGGAAGGAGCGAGCGAGAACTGATCTACACTAGGCTCAGACACTAGGCTCACTTCTGCTCTAGTTGCTCTATCTTCAACTTCAAATAGAGCCATACTTCCTAATTGTGACACTAGGCTTTCTGAATCTGAATCATAATCAGACATCTCTGTATGAGCAGGAAACAATATATCTTTAATTAATGCTCTGACAGTTTCTGCGGTGTAATTCCTGTTATACGTCACACCGAGATATTTGGCTACTTGCCAACACGTCTGAAGTTTTAATGTACTTAACTCAGACAAAGTCAGAGTATCAATTAACTGTTTCACTTTGGCATACATCACGAAAATAATTGTACTACGAGAGAGTGATTACGGGAAACTATAATCCTAATAGGAATTTTAGTGTTAGTTGTCTTAGAGTTAGAACTCAAACAGTATTTCCATCTCCTTGGATCAAGAGACTCAGTCAAGTACATACATCCACCTGGTATGTTGTACAAGACTAAACTCAAAGTCTTCAGATTAGGAAAGTACTCAAAGTGTTTGATCATAGATTTACTAATATGTCAAACTGGACAATTTCTCCAACACCTTGGATCAAAAGTATCCCGGACAGTTTCTCCAACACCTTGGATCAAGAGCCTCCTGGACAGGCCCCCATTTGTTACAAAAAACGCGATTCTAAAAGCTTAGAGATCTCCAGTGAATACTAGAAAGGACTGCCCTTCTAGCATCCAGCCTGTTACTGGGTTTTCGTAACAAGTAGTCAGTATCCTTGTCCAATTATCCATTAAAATTCAGTATGGTTCAATAGCTTTTTAGGATTACAACTGGTAGGCTACTAACTAGAGAAATTAAAATTTAATAAATTTATTAAGTCTATAAGTTGTCTAGAGGTATATTATCAAAGTAAATTAAATCACAGCAATCAAAATAAAATCAATCTCTCGAGTTCAATATTATTGTGCTGAAAGCACATATTACATTTATAATTCTTAAGTACTGTCAGGCACATTAACATTTAATAAGATATTACAAATATGTAAAAGTGTGTGTATGCGTGTAAGTGCTCTTAAGTAGTTAGCTATGTCTCAAGACTCGAATAAGACTTAAACAAGTGACTGACAAAGTCCTCAAATAAACTAACTTCTTGACCGACTGGCAACCCGAACAGTCTGCTTGAACAACAAAGAATGCTAAGCCCAATAGCAATGCAATATGCGACTGCGACACAATCAGGATCAAGGAGATAATATAACGACACTAAGTAGGGACCTTCTGCAGATCCTCCACCAAAGTTACAAAACTCCCATAATACTGAATCTATGTTCAGCATAGGAAAAACTGTGACTGTGACAATACACAGGAACCAGTACAAAATTAGGTCAGAAGCTATAGCTAAGGACCTGAGATGTTCAGAGTGTCTAAACGACACACAACCTCAGTACAACGTCGAAAATCACTAAGTCTTCACAATGTTCTGTGAACAAAGTTCTACAGAACTAACAAGAATAATGAGACAGACAATCTGTCCAACCACCAAGAGAGTCTCGAGCAGACTCACTACTTCACGAGAGGTGAGGACACCCCCCCTCGATCACGTGATAGCTACGTGGACAACTGCAGCTCAGAAGCCGGCAGTATAACGAGCGACAAGCGATAATTACAGTAGTTTGACAATCAAGACTAACTGAGCACATTTTATGTACATCCTAACAACATAAGCTAAAGGATTCGTCTCTCAACCCTTGAGTGGAGAGGACGTGTGCTGCTGCTGCCCCCTGGAGTTGTCTGGTGGCAGTATTATTTTCACCAACATGGCGCAGGCTCGCCGGCGCAGGGTAAATACAGTCTGCATTGTATTAACCAGTGGAGCTGTAACGGGGCCATCAATGGAGTTGCTTTTGCCTGCAATCATCAGAGATACCTACGGAATAGCCAAAGAGGAGATTTGTGGACTTGCATTGAACGGAACGAAGAGGATTTTTGTAAAATTTAGTTCGGCGACTGTGTATGAGGCAGTTGTGAATAAGTTTCAAGAGGTGGCCATACCAGTTAACCATGCTGTGACGGTGCGGCTGCATGATGTGTCCAGCTATTACACATGGGTTAAGATCAGGAATGTGCCGTTCGAGGCGGATGCATCTGACATCCGGTTCATTATGTGTAAATACGGCACAATACATACGATCACTGCAGGAAGGTGGTCAGTTGGCCAGTATATGGGGATACCTGAGGGTGCATTCTCTGTCAAGATGACGCTCAGACATCCAGTTCCATCGTACGTGGTGATGGAAGATTTCAGGACTCAGGTTTTTGTAACATACGCTGGGCAGCGAAGCACTTGCAGTTTGTGCGGGTCGTATGATCACCTGGCTGCGCAATGTGAAAGAAGACGTGGTGATAGGGACCAGCAGCAACGACGAGATGTGGAGGAAAGGAGAGAGGATCAAGATCAACTGTTTTCGACTCTGCCTCAGCAGAGTTTGACATGGAGTGAGGAGGTTGAGAGGGCCGAAGAAAAGGAGATGGCGGGGGCTACGCGGGGGGACGACATCACTTCCCTGGACGTTGTACAAGTGCTTGATGAGGTCATCGCGGAAGCGAATGGTAGTGACGCGGAAACTACGATAGTGTCGACGTTTGAGAACATTTTGGATAATGAGAGTCCTTGTCCGGATGTTGGTACAGACCTGGATCATGGGTCTGCAGTTGAGGAGGGCGTGGTGACGCCAACCCAGACTGAAGTGTGTCGTAAGGATGCACAGTTGGTGAGAACTGTGGAGGTGGAGGTTCATCATGGCACTGAGCTGGATGACTTGATGCAGGTCGCGGGTACGACGCGAAAGCGCGCAGCAGTGCTTTCGGATTCCGACGACGTGCTTACGCCCGCACAAAGACCTGGGAAGAAAACATGGGCGGAAGCCATGCGGAGAGGTTCAAGTGGCGCCCAGGGGCAGGGGTTGGGTAAGGGTGGACAGAAAGGGGGGGGGAGGGAAAAGGGTGCACTGAAACGATCAGGTGATAAGTCGGTAGTGTCAAGAGGGAAACCCCCTTTGTCGGTTTTAAGTGCCTGACATTGAACATCAATGGCTTGAGGTCTCAGAGAAAGTGTGAGTGGTTTAAGGAATATTTGGTGCGTCATGACGTTGACGTTGTGTTCTTGCAGGAGCACAATTATAGACCGGGTTATGAGTTGAAGGTGGATGGGTATAATGTGTATGTTGAGCATGCAGTCAGATTGAAAGGAGGTGTGGCCATTTTGGTGAAAGAAACTAGCCCATTGGTTGTCAGGCATAGTGAGGGGGGAGAGGGGAGGGTGATTCGCGTGGATGGGTTATGGGGTCAGGTACAGATGACGTTGGTGTGTGTGTATGGCCCAGCAGAGGGAGATGTGAGGATAAAGAATAAATTCGTAAGGGACGTTCTGGTATATTATTTGCGTGGATTGCCGGGGGTTGCTGTGATAGGAGGTGACTGGAACTGTGTGATAAGGAATAAGGATGTTGAACCGAGAGGGGCAGGGCATTGTTTGAGGATATTGGGAGAATTGTTATCCGGGATAGGATTGACAGATGTTGAGGGAGGTGAGGTGGTGGAGCACACATTTATTAAGCGTGGGTATGCGGCTAGGCTCGATAGATTATACGTTCCCAGGACAGTTGTAATACATAGTGTGAGGGTAATGGACGTAGTATTTTCTGATCACAGGGGTGTTTTGGTGGATATAGGTTGGGAGGGGTTGCCGAGAAGGTGTAAGGGGTTTTGGAAGTTGAATGTAAAGTTGTTGCAGCAAGAAGAGTATCAACAGTCATTTGTTCAATTGTGGGAGGAGTTGGTGGCGGAGGCGCCTGGGAATAGTGAATTGGTTAGTTGGTGGGACTCTGTGGCGAAATCTCGTATTAAGGAATTTTATATTCGTAGTGGGAGGGAATATAACAGGTTGAAGTATGGGTACCAATCTTATCTTGAGGGACAGTTGAGAGCTTGCTACGAGCGTGGGAGTGCTAGTCATCCGGTGGATGATATTGAGGGATTAAAGGAGCGTATCAGGGATTTGCAAAATGAAAGATTTGATGGCGCGCGAGTTTTGGGTGGGCTGGAAGAGGTGTTATGGGGTGACAGGCCTTCGGCATGCGTGTTGAGGAAACAGCGTAAGAGAAGAGTGGCGACGGAGATGATGGGATTAACTGTTCATGTGGGGATGGGAGGGTATAGAGAGGGGCAGGTATTAGTAACGACAGAGGGTATGAGTGGTTATCTAGATGCATGGTTTAGGTCATATGCACAAAACGGAGGTATTCGAGATGAGGCTTTAAAGGAAATGGGAGGTTTCGTGCAATGTGAGATTGATGGTATGGATAGGGTAACATTAGAAGGTCCGATCACGGAAAGTGAGATTTCGCAAGCTTTGTCTGGTGCAAGTTTAGGTAAGGCGCCAGGTGTAGATGGGTTGCCTAATGATTTTTACGTTAGGAATTGGGAAGTATTGAGAGGATTTTTAGTTAGGTTATTCAATGTAATGAAGGATGATGGGGAAATGGGGGAGCAGCAAAGGACTGCTGTCGTGGTATTAGTTCCGAAAGGTGGACAGACTACAGTAGAGGATTACCGAGCAATATCGCTTATGTGTGGCGATTATAAGTTATTTGCACGAATATTAGGGAATAGAATAAAAAAGGTGATAGGTAACGTAATTGACAGAGGACAATATGGGGTACCGGGTAGGACAATGTATGAAGGGCATGGAGTTCTTAGAAGTTTTATAGAAAAGAGGGGGGAGTTGGGGGGTGGGGGTGTGTTGGCATTGGATTGGCGAGCTGCTTACGATAGTGTGGAGAGGGATGCGTTATGGAGGTTCATGCGTTGGCAGGGATTCGGGAAGGAAATTATATCTTGGGCGAAAACATTGTATCAGGGAGCATCTATGAGAGTACAGGTTAATGGAAGGCTAGGTGTTAACATTCAGATGGGAAGGGGTTTGCGACAGGGTTGCCCTCTATCGCAAATATTGTTTGCGTGCCTCCAGGATCCCTTTTATAGGGCAGTTAGGTGGAGTATCGCAAGTGGAGGGGTTAGTAATGAACGAGAGGGTTGGCCGGGTATTGTGGGTTATGTGGTTGATACAACTGTATTGGTGAGGGATGAGACGGATTTACACAAGGTTGGAAAGGTGGTAGATGTGTTTGGAGAGGCTACTGGGATGGAAATTAATGTGGCAAAGTCTAAGTATATGGACCTAGGCAATAACGTAAATAGAGATGGGACTGTAGGGCGCGGGTGGAGTGTGGTGGATCAGCTATTGATTTGTGGGATAGTGTACGCTAAGAATGATAGGGTCGCACAAGAGGTAAATTCGATGCGCACCGTGGATGGGGTATTGAAAAGATTGGGTGGTTTGAGGACGGCGCAGCTAACGTTGCATCAGAGGGTCATTGTGACGAACGTGCTGTTGTATAGTAAGATATGGCACGTGGTGGCAGTATACCCGCTGAGGCGGCGAGAGGTGCAACGGTTGCAGCATGGGATTTTCCGATTTATATGGGGATCGGGTTGTGACTGGCTAAGTAGAGGGGTGGTGACGCTTCCCGTTAGCCACGGGGGGCTGGGGCTTATACTTTTAGAAAAGCGTATGATGAGTGTGTATCTAAAACGCGGGTATTTGGGGGAGGTGGGGGCGAGGAAAGGGGGGCTAGAAAAACTGCGTATGGATATGCAACGATGGTGGGGGGGTAAGGATTTAATGATTGGTGAGGCCATGTTGAGGGTTTTAATGACGGTGAGGGATCTGAAGCGCCTTAAATTGAGGATTCTTGAGAGGGTGGGGGGTGGGTCTGTGGTGGCGGCAGTTGAGGGGGCATACCCCATGTATGCGTGGGGGAATATCTGGAAATGTTTACGGCAATTGCGTATTAAACCAGGTGTAAGGGAGGTAATGTTTAGGTTTCTACATGGAATCTTGCCGTCTGGTGTTGTGTTGTTTAATAGGAGACTAAGGGAGGGTGGGGAGTGCAAAGCGTGTGGATGTTCCGAGACTATTTTTCATGCGGTGTATTTTTGTAATTATTTAGAAGCTGTGAGGGTATGGTTAGGTAGGGTAGTTAGGTTAGTGGGTGGGGAAGGGTTACAGGTGTTAAGGGTGTTAAGTTTAGATATAGGTGGGATGAGTCAGATGGTGGTGAATGCGGTTGCGTATGTGGTCACTGATTTTATTTATACGTCTTGGGCTATGAGGGAGGTGGGTGTGAGGGAGGTGGGTGTGAGGGAGGTGGGTGTGAGGGAGGTGGGTGTGAGGGAGGTGGGTGTGAGGGAGGTGGGTGTGAGGGAGGTGGGTGTGAGGGAGGTGGGTGTGAGGGAGGTGGGTGTGAGGGAGGTGGGTGTGAGGGAGGTGGGTGTGAGGGAGGTGGGTGTGAGGGAGGTGGGTGTGAGGGAGGTGGGTGTGAGGGAGGTGGGTGTGGATGAAAGAATAAAGGTGTTAGCGGCCACCATTTATAGAACTAAGTGTCGCAATAGGGATCTTTATGGGGGAAGGTGGGAGACAGTGTTTACTGAGGGATACCGGAGTTTTAAGTTAAAGGATTTACGGGATTTAAGTGTAAATGGGTAGCGACGGGCTAGTTTCTTGAGCGGAGATGTGTGGATGGCTTTTAAAGTGTGTGACTGGATTTGCACTGATACATTTATGCTTATCCTGAGTAGTGAGTGTGGTGTGTGTGGTGTTTTTACACATGTGTTCCCTTTATGTCGTGAAGATTTTGGATAGTATATGTACGTAATGTATTGGAGCACTACATCATTGTGTGTATCCAAGGTGAAAGAAAAGGTAGAATCTTAAAGTTTTTATGTGTGTGAGAATGACTGTTCGTTATTGTGAGAGTGTCTTCAAAGATGTTATAGAAAGCACATACTAAATGGTGTTACTAAGGTATGCCATATGACTGTATCGAATATGCTGTGATACAAAGTCCGGGGTTTCCCTTCTTGTAGGATGCATTCTGTAAGACACAATTTCTGTATATCAGAAGGTTCGAAGTTTACATAGCTGTCATGAGTAACGTGGTACAGTTTTGTATTATGCGAGATTGTATTTTGGTACATAAGGCCTAACATATAATGTTTCAGCGGCCTGGTTAAGATTATATAGTACATGTCGTGTGACACTGTATGTGTAGGGTAGTGTTAAATATTTTAAGTACACGCTGTTGTTTTCCCTTTGCTATTTTATTGTTTAAAGTCACATATAAGAGTATATGTAAGGTAATATAAAAATGTATATTGATTTTGTGTAAATACGCAATTTCAGATGACTTTGTTGGATCAGGTGTGCATATGAGTTCAAGTAGCGGTGTATATTATGTATTAATACTGGTATAGGGTATATAGTGTATGAAGAAGTCTTGAGTGGATTGCACCCGTGTTGAGATATAGAGTATATTATCCTTGTATGCTAGGCAAAGTTTTCATAATTGTTACTTAGAGTAAGTAGTATCCTGCGCTCTTATAGTATGTCGATGTTTTGTAGGTATTTGATGAGGGGGGGGGTACCTTTTACTTCCAGAGCACATATGTACGACTTTATAAATGTACCTTTGGTGGGGGGTGGATGTATAGGTTTTAATGGTATGTGGTGAGGTTTTTACCTTTAAGAATTGTTTTGTATATAAAACTTGGCATAAGATGTTTAAGTGTGCTGAAGTAGATTCTCTGGATATGTTGTTGGTACACCTGTGCGAAGTTTCTTTTTCTTTTTTGATGGTGTATACGTATGATGAGTACGGGAATTATCAAGAATGAAGAGAGCCTTGAATGCAAGGTTCTTGCTGTGCAGGTAAAAACTTGACTTCAGGAATAAAGTGATGCTTAAACCAGTCAATAAATATTTCCTCTGTCATCTATGCTGACTGGTTTGACCTCCAAATTACTAGTAAGGTGTTTTTATCTACACCTTTCAAAGCATGAGGATTCTTAGAGCGGTAAATAACTATGGGCTTATACTTGAAATCACCTGATGCATTACTGCAAAGGAGCAAGGTGAAGTGGTCCTTTGCTGTCTTGAAGCCCAGTGCACTCTTTTCTTGCTGACTGATATAAGTTCGTGTTGACATTTTTACCAAAAAATACTTTTCTCATAAGCATTAAACACTTGATGTAGCTCATAGCCATCCTCATTAATAATTTCCTGCAATTCAGCAGGAAAACTACTTGTTGCTGTATGATCAGCTGAAGCACTTTCACCAGAAAACTTAATATTATGTAACTTATTATGCAACTTAAAGGTGTGGAACCAGCCTGTGCTAAAAACACACTCTTTTTCAGGCCTTCCTCCCTTATCACACACTGCTTTAAACAACTGTAAATCCTTTTCCCTAATTAAGAGGAAATTAAGTTTTGCACCTTTCTTTGTCTTTTGTTCAATCCACTCAAGCAACAAGTTTTTTGTTTTATTTGCTTGTTGGGACCTATGTGTCATTCTTTTCATGAGATGACATCTTGGGTTATTCATTACACAAGCTCGTAAATTCGCCTTGTTCTTTTTAATTGTATGAACTGATGCTTCATTAAGGCCATAGGCCCTCACTATATCCACCACAAGTGATCTACTCTTAAGCTTGTCTAATATCTCAATATTCATCACAATTCCTAGTCTTGAATGCTTAAAACTTTTCTTGTCACTTTCAGAAACACTTCTATGCTTACTGGGAGCCATGACTGCTTGGCAGATTTAACAAATGACAATGAAAATAAAAAAATATGAATGTAAATAAACACAGCTAGGTTTCCGAGTATCTTCGTCCTGCACACATATGAACCAAACTGGAGACTGGGAGCATGGTGGGGATGGGTGTGGGTGATGGGGGGATGGCAGTAGGCCTACCCCATTTACTCAATGGTATAACCCACCACGGGCGACCGTGCACTCAAAATTTTTTCCCTTCCTGTGAATCGTGTTAAATAGATCATACGACGTGTTACATAAAAATGTGTCGTAATTCTTCAATCGTGCTATATTCAAATCGTGCCAAATAAACTCATGCTTAATGATGGTCTACTGATCTGTTGGTATTATTACTATGACATTAAGACTAGAGGGACACTCGTAGTGATTTTAATGTGTACCTGCACACCAGCACAGTGTGTAAGCATATTTAAGTACAGATGCACATAAGTATAACTATCTGGAGTTTACCTGGAGAGAGTTCCGGGGGTCAACGCCCCCGCGGCCCGGTCTGTGACCAGGCCTTCTGATGGATCAGAGCCTGATCAACCAGGCTGTTGCTGCTGGCTGCACGCAAACCAATGTACGAGCCACAGCCCGGTTGGTCAGGAACCGACTTTAGGTGCTTGTCCAGTGCCAGCTTGAAGACTGCCAGGGGTCTGTTGGTAATCCCCCTTATGTATGCTGGGAGGCAGTTGAACAGTCTCGGGCCCCTGACACTTATTGTATGGTCTCTTAACGTGCTAGTGACACCCCTGCTTTTCATTGGGGGGATGTTGCATCGTCTGCCAAGTCTTTTGCTTTCGTAGTGAGTGATTTTCGTGTGCAAGTTCGGTACTAGTCCCTCTAGGATTTTCCAGGTGTATATAATCATGTATCTCTCCCGCCTGCATTCCAGGGAATACAGGTTTAGGAACCTCAAGCGCTCCCAGTAATTGAGGTGTTTTATCTCCGTTATGCGCCCCGTGAAGGTTCTCTGTACATTTTCTAGGTCAGCAATTTCAGCTGCCTTGAAAGGTGCTGTTAGTGTGCAGCAATATTCCAGCCTAGATAGAACAAGTGACCTGAAGAGTGTCATCATGGGCTTGGCCTCCCTAGTTTTGAAGGTTCTCATTATCCATCCTGTCATTTTTCTAGCAGATGCGATTGATACAATGTTATGGTCCTTGAAGGTGAGATCCTCCGACATGATCACTCCCAGGTCTTTGACGTTGGTGTTTTGCTCTATTTTGTGACCAGAATTTGTTTTGTACTCTGATGAAGATTTAATTTCCTCGTGTTTACCATATCTGAGTAATTGAAATTTCTCAGCGTTGAACTTCATATTGTTTTCTGCAGCCCACTGAAAGATTTGGTTGATGTCCGCCTGGAGCCTTGCAGTGTCTGCAATGGAAGACAGTCATGCAGATTCAGGTGTCATCTGCAAAGGAAGACACGGTGCTGTGGCTGACATCCTTGTCTATGTCGGATATGAGGATGAGGAACAAGATGGGAGCGAGTACTGTGCCTTGTGGAACAGAGCTTTTCACCGTAGCTGCCTCGGACTTTACTCTGTTGACGACTACTCTCTGTGTTCTGTTAGTGAGGAAATTATAGATCCATCGACCGACTTTTCCTGTTATTCCTTTAGCACGCATTTTGTGCGCTATTACGCAATGGTCACACTTGTCGAAGGCTTTTGCAAAGTCTGTATATATTACATCTGCATTCTTTTTGTCTTCTAGTGCATTTAGGACCTTGTCGTAGTGATCCAATAGTTGAGACAGACAGGAGCGACCTGTTCTAAACCCATGTTGTCCTGGGTAGTGTAACTGATGGGTTTCTAGATGGGTGATGATCTTGCTTCTTAGGGCCCTTTCAAAGATTTTTATGATATGGGATGTTAGTGCTATCGGTCTGTAGTTCTTTGCTGTTGCTTTACTGCCCCCTTTGTGGAGTGGGGCTATGTCTGTTGTTTTTAGTAACTGTGGGACGACCCCCGTGTCCATGCTCCCTCTCCATAGGATGGAAAAGGCTCGTGCTAGGGGCTTCTTGCAGTTCTTGATGAACACGGAGTTCCATGAGTCTGGCCCTGGGGCAGAGTGCATGGGCATGTCATTTATCGCCTGTTCGAAGTCATTTGGCGTCACGATAACATCGGATAGGCTTGTGTTAACCAAATTTTTTGGCTCTAATAAAAAATTCATTTTGATCTTCGACTCTCAGTCTGGTTAGCGGCTTGCTAAAAACTGAGTCATATTGGGACTTGAGTAGCTCACTCATTTCCTTGCTGTCATCTGTGTAGGACCCATCTTGTTTAAGTAGGGGCCCAATACTGGACGTTGTTCTCGACTTTGATTTGGCATAGGAGAAGAAATACTTTGGGTTTCTTTCGATTTCATTTATGGCTTTTAGTTCTTCCCACGATTCCTGATTCCAATAAGATTCCTTTAGCTTAAGTTCGATGCTTGCTATTTCTCTGACCAGTGTCTCCCTACGCATTTCAGATATATTGACCTCTTTTAGCCGCTCTGTTATTCTTTTCCGTTGCCTGTAAAGGGAGCGCCTGTCTCTTTCTATTTTACATCTACTCCTCCTTTTTCTTAGAGGAATAAGCCTTGTGCATACATCGAGTGCCACCAAGTTAATCTGTTCTAGGCATAAGTTGGGGTCTGTGTTGCTTAGTATATCTTCCCAGCTTATATCGGTTAGGATTTGGTTTACTTGGTCCCACTTTATGTTTTTGTTATTGAAGTTGAATTTGGCGAATGCTCCCTCGTGACTAGTCTCATTATGTCGGTCTGGGGCTCCACGCATACATGTCTGAACCTCAATTAAGTTGTGATCTGAGTATATTGTTTTTGATATGGTGACATTTCTTATCAGATCATTATTGTTAGTGAAGATGAGGTCTAGCGTATTCTCCAGTCTAGTAGGCTCTATTATTTGCTGGTTTAAATTGAATTTTGTGCAGAGATTTAAAAGCTCGTGTGAGTGTGAGTTTTCATCAGAGCTGCCTCCTGGTGTTATTACTGCAACAATATTATTTGCTATATTCTGAGTACATATAAAATACAGGCCTCCCTCAACATTCGCATTTTCGACTTTCATTGGCTTCACACATTCACGAATTCCCAACCGCTAAATTCCCAGTGGCCAAATTCCCAGTCGCCAAATTCCCAGCCACCAAATCATATTTAAGTTTCCCGCCACCCGCGAGTCCCTACTACCCTCCCTCCGACCCCCACAACTAGCAGCCAGCCCTCCTGCCACTCAGTGTGGTGAGTGTTTTGTTTGTTCATTATTTGCTATTAAACTACAGTATAAATAATGTCAACCCATTCATGACTGCATATTGGAATGGCTATTTGGACAGGTCATGTTACGTATGTCATCTCGATATACAATACAGTGCTATAGGCTGAACAGGCAGGTGGCTCTGGGCTGATTCTATACAATAGCAAAGACATATGTAACTTAGAACTGATGGATGGTATCATAATGGGTGTTAACGTAATGAGTTTTAACGTAATGCATTAAAAATTATAAGTACAAATCACATTATAATAAAGGATGGAATTGATCGATCGATCTGTATTCATGCACTCTATGGATTCTGAGGAAGAATAAATATATTAACAAAAGTGAAAGTAATTAACAGCAAAGGCAAATCTGGCGCGCACAGATTAGTACTGCTAAATTCTCAGAATTCGGAGGGAACGTGAACACAAAAAATTTCTGAAAAATTTATCAGCTAATAACAAAACACACAGTTGACAATTTCATTCATCTCAGACATCTAATTATACAGGCTATTTACATTAAAACCCAACTATGCGAGGGTAAGATTTACATATGCAGAATGGTTATCATCTTTGAGAGGATCGATTTCCTTTGCAATGGCTAATACAGTGGTCCTTCAATAATCGTAGTTCTCGAGAATCGTAGATTTTGGAAATCATAGGGATATTTTCATATAAACAAGGGCTCACTAATCATAGATTGACTCACGAATAGTAGGTCGTCCAGGACGCATACACACGGTGTGAGCCGGGGTGGCCTCCCTACCCAGCCAGTGTGGCATTGTTTACCAGTGAGCGAAGGTCCCCTCACGTGCTCCTATGAAATATTTCATAATATTCCACTCATTTTAGTGCTTGCAAGTACTAAATAAGCTACCATGGCTCCAAAGAAAGCTTGTAGTGCCAAGCCTTTGGTAAAGAAGGTGAGAAATACGATTGAATTTAAGAAAAACATCATTGAACAATATGAAAGTGGCATAAGTACGGCTGAACTGGCCAGGATGTATAAAAACCCTACACAACCATATGTTCCATCGTGGCCAAGAAAGAGGAAATCAAGGACGCTGTTGTTGCAAAGGGGGTAAATATGCTGACAAAAATGAGATCACCAGTACTCAAAGATGTTGAGAAGTTATTATTGGTGTGGATAAACGAGAAATAATTAGGAGGAGATAGTATTATGACGTCGATTATTTGTGAAAAGGCTAGGCAGTTGCACAACGATCTGGTATAGAAATTGCCTGCAACGAGTACTGATATTTGTGAATTTAAGGCCAGCAAAGCTTGGTTTGAGAGATTTAAGAACTGTAGTGGCATACACAGTGTGGTAAGGCATGGTGAGGCTGCCAGTTTGGACCAAAAAGCGGCTGAAAAATATGTGCATGAATTCAAGGAGTACATAGAGGTTGAAGGACTGAAACCTGAACAAGTGTTCAATTGTGATGAAACAGGCCTCTTTTGGAAGAAAATGCCAAAGAGGACCTATATTACACAGGAGGAAAAGGCACTGCCAGGACACAAGCCTATAAAAGACAGGCTGACACTCATGTTCTATGCTAATGCTAGTGGGGATTTCAAAGTGAAGCCATTACTAGTGAACCATTCTGAAAAACCCAGAGTGTTCAGGAAAAACAATGTTATGAAGAGTAAATTGTGTGTGTTTTGGAAATCTAATAGTAAGGCATGGGTCACGAGGGAAATTTCCGTCGAGTGGTTCAATGAAGTGTTTGGCCCTAGTGTTAAGAATTACCTCCTGGAAAAGAAATTGGATCTCAAGTGCCTCCTAGTAATGGACAATGCACCTGCTCATCCTCCAAACTTGGATGACCTAATTTTCGAGGAGTTTGGGTTCATCACAGTAAAGTTCTTGCCCACGAATACCACTCCTCTCCACCAGCCCATGGACCAGCAGGTCATTGCAAACTTTAAAAAATTCTACACCAAAGCAATGTTTGAAAGGTGCTTGACTGTGACATCAGACACTCACTTGACCCTACGAGAATTTTGGAAAGAACACTTCAGCATCTTCATTGCATAACCCTTATAGGTACGGCTTGGGAGGGAGTGACTACCAGGACTTTGAACTATGCTTGGAGAAAATTGTGGCTAGACTGTATCGACAAGAGGGATTTTGAAGGGTTTGGGACTGACCCTGATGAGCCTATGTCTGTTGTTAAATCAATTGTGGCACTGGGGAGTTCCATGGGGTTGGATGTGAGTGTGGAGGATGTGGAAGAGTTGGTGGAAGACCACAACAAAGAGCTCACCACTGAGGAGCTGCAAGAGCTTCAGCAGGAACAGCAACAGATCGCAGCTCAGCATCTTGCTGCAGAGGAGGAGGAAGAGAGATAGACGAAGGTGCCTTCTTCAGAAATTAAGGAGATTTTTGCAATGTGGGGTAAGATAGAAAGATTTATGGAGAAACATCACCTTGACAAGGCTGCTGCGAGCCATGTTGGCAACATGTACAGTGACAAAGTCTTGGATCATTTTAGGGAAGTGTTAAAGAGACGCCAGAAACAGAGCTCTCTCGACAGCTATTTTGCGAGACAGGACTCCAGTGACTCTCAAGCTGGTCCTAGTGGCATTAAGAAACAGAGAAGAGAAGCAACCCCAGAAAAGCAATTGGTACATGGGGTGTTGCTGGAAGGGGATTCCCCTTCCAAACTGTAAATAATCCAATCTCTCTCCTCCTCCAGTCTCCCATACACTAAGAAGAATCTCCAATAAAGGTAAGTGTTATGCTGTTAATGTTTCATTCATCATTTCTCATTGTATTGTTTATGTACTACATCTATATTTCATGTAAAAAAAATTTTTTGTTTTAATACTTCTGGGTGTCAGGAACGGATTAATTGTATTTACATTATTTCTTATGGGGAAAATTGATTCGAAAATCGTAGATTTTGATAACAGTAGCACCTCCAGGAACAGATTAACTACGATAAAAGAGGGACCACTGTACATGCCCTGACTGAGGGAGATCTGAACAAGTATCTACAAAAGATACATCTACATTCACTAGTGACTGTGGCATTACGAACTGGTACACTCTTCTGGTAGGAGTACTCAACTCGGCTGTTCGATATAGTAATTCTTGGCTCATTACAAAGTCACTAATGGGTGCTGGTGACTTCACAGTCAGAATAAGATCTTCCTGAAGCAGGAATCGAATCACACCAGACCACATGGGATTGGTTTTTTCTTACTGGAGGAATGAACAAACTCGGTGGAGTGGATGACTCTCCCCAGTTGAAAAAAATAATGCTATAACACGCAATATGAGCAAGGGAGAACGGATCTACTATCTCTCACTGCAAGCAAAGGGAAAAGAAATGAACATGGTCAACAATACTGATATTCAATCTGAGTCGCACAGAGTGACACGAGGTATCAACTATAAAGAGACTACGCTTACAAACGTTAACAACATGTGAAAGTTACTTGAGAAACAACTTCTTACATTGCACGAATTACTGTCAACTAGGATGGGATCACCATCTGGAACACTAGGAACAACAACAGACACTCTAGTGAGAGAACTAGCTGCGACAGAGACGTCTTTCTGCAGACAACATGTGACATCAACAAGAGATGGCATTACTAGTTTCAAGTAATCATTTTCTGACAAGGCATCCCCTGTGGAGAAACTACTACTTGAACTAGCAGACATTGCAGGGATAGGCTGTGCACTCAAGGCAGTCTGAGTGTCCCCCGACACTTGAGGCAGCGGAACACTATCCTGCGAGTCTGAAGGTGTAGGTAGAACACAGATGGGAGTGACAGAGTTACTAGTGCCTGACCGCTCAGCTACGTTAATAAGGGATTCACGGATCTATAGGAACTTAATCTGAACTTTACATTCTGCAGCACTTTAACAAATCTCAGATACAAGCTGTGAGAACAAACACATTGCTCAGGGGCTAGGTACTGTCTTTCAGTCAATAAGGGGATAATAGTACTGTGGACTGATTCATATTGACTTTGACTGGCATGATACACTAAGTGAGCAAACATAAGTGACTGGGACATCTTCTCAGGGAACTTACTCAACGACATAAAGGCAAGAAAAATAGGGAAGAAATTACTTAACTATTCTGCGTAAGAAAAAAAATAAATCACACTGTTAAGCAAGGAAACTCACATAAAACACTCAAATGGATAAACAACACTTGGAAAATCAAGAAAAACTTGTACTTTACTCAAATCAAATTTACTCAAATTTACTTTAAATTGAATTAATGGCACAGTGAGTTGTCTTTACTCTCAATTCAATAAAGAAATTCAACAACAACAACAAAAAACAATGATAAATCAATCAAAAATGTTAAAATGGAATCAATAAAGCTTGTGCAAAATTAAAACAGAGTGGGAAGCAATTCTAAATAAAAAATATTAAGTGACACACAAAGAATAAAATATTATGCACAGAACAGGGAATATGAAACTTAATCACAAAATATTGCACTGAGATAAACTCTAGCAACATTGAAAATAATTTCAATATTGAAAATAATTTAATTTCTAATCAAAAGTCCTGCACAACACAACACTACATAAAAATATTTCTGATAGAAAAATTTTAATGGCAACACAATGTTTACACAAGAATTATTGTAAAATGAGTCATTGTTGCAATAATTAAAAAAAATGACACACACAAGAGAATGCAGTTTACAAGAACAACAACAAAAAATTTTATCAAGGAATGAACTGATTGAACACTTTAACTCTTAATTGCAGCTTAAGCAACACTTTCTGGACAAACAAAAGAATGATTTACTTTAAAAGAAGAACTTAAAAATTGCACTAAAAGTGAATTTATTCAATGAAATATAAAAAAAATAATAGTCAAAAAAGAAAAAAAAAAAGGAAAAGGTTTGAACACTTAGAGTGATGTAGAACACAACACATCAATATATGCACAATACTATGATAATTTTCTTGTAATGAGGCTTGAGGTATGAAAAATTTGGAAAATAATTCTCTTGCTTCAAACAAAATAATGGCACTATTGTCTGTGGAGATAAGACAAATTAGACACTGACTGAATGAAAGGAATTAACACAAGAATGTTCAACACACAGAGAAAAAATAAAAATGCCAAATCAATGAAAACAAAAACAGCAAGAATATGCAAATACTGGTAGAAAAAAAAATAACTGAAACAA
Organism: Cherax quadricarinatus; assembly: GCF_038502225.1. Taxonomy (NCBI): domain Eukaryota; kingdom Metazoa; phylum Arthropoda; class Malacostraca; order Decapoda; family Parastacidae; genus Cherax; species Cherax quadricarinatus. The sequence goes on along the minus strand of NW_027196562.1, from coordinate 60,483 downwards.
CACTGAGTTGTGATGCAGAATATAAGATAACAAGTTACTGAATTACTTCACTGTATAAATTACTAGGCAAGGAACACAATACTGTGAACACAAGATAATTGTGAAGTGTAAACACAAGGTTATACTGCTTATATATTGCACACAACAAGGAAAAACATTAAAGTACTTACTTCAACTATATGTAAAAAAAATGAACACAACACAACAGACACAAATGAAGCACGAAAATTAACACTGAAGAAAGAGAAAAAAAAATATTGCAAACAGGATATAATGAACAATGAGTCTAATCAAGAGTCACTGAATGTCACTAAGAAATCACTGTCAAGAAAATTGTCTCAACACACGCAAATGTCTCTATATGATCACTTTAACGACATTGGTGGAGAATGAGAGAGATGTTGGTGAAGGTAGACGTTGGAGTCTGGTGGCTGGCTGGCGGCATTCGCTGCTACCCTCAGCACGTTGACGCCTCGATGAATTTGCGCTTAAATCGACGATGGACCCACATAGGCTTTTACAATGGTGCACAGGGTAGAAAGAACACTCTTGTCTCTTGACCCCCTATGTGGTCTGTAAAATATGGTGCTAGAACCCGTGATAAGGGTAAAAAAAAAAACAGTGGTAGTGGGTGAGGTGGGTGAGTGCTTGAGGCAGCTGCGTTGAGACACCGCGTGGTGACTGGGCCTATGGGATGAGCGGCGTAAGCCACTCTGGGGACACCCACACTAGGCACGAAAATATTCTAAGCCGGGCTGGCTTAAAAACCCACAAAATACCACAACACCACAGGGATGATAAAGCACTCAGAATGGCTTGGAACTTGAAGCACAGAGTGATGGATTAGACTATACCCATGTGGCTTGCTTTAGTACTGGGGTAAGACACTTGGGTTAGTTGCTGGCTTGTTTGGCTTAACCCTTCACACAGACTGGCTTGAGAACTTGTAACGATGAGCACAGCAGGGGTGGAAAGCTGGCTTAGCAGGCAAAGCTGGAATGGCATAGGGCTGGGCTGGACTCGACTCCCCCCCACAGACTGGCTTGCTGGCTTGGATTAATTTGCAAACTCGGGTCAATCCCTCGGAAGTAATGCAAATAAGCAAATAAAACACTAAGACACAGACTCACCAGTAACTAGGAAGCAACAGGCTGTTGGGTGCTTGGATGTGGGCTGGTTTTGGAAGCACCCGTCTTGGGGCGCTTAGACGCCGGTCACGAAATGGCGGCCTGCGTTGGAGATTAGATGGCTGTAGTTAAACACACTGGTTGGATGGTAACACTATATTGCAGAGTGTGAGAAAGGGAGGCCCAGCCTGCTTGTCCTATCACCTGCTTGGATTACCGGGAACTGAGAAGGATCCCAGGTGCGAAAGGCTAACAACAGCATCACGTGACGTCATACAAAGAGTCACTAGGCCTAGCAAACGGGTCGTGTATGTAATACATATGGATGGTGCTAACTATGATACTCAGATAAGCTATACAACACACGTAGGGGATCAGCAACTATGCTGACAATTGGACGGTGACATCATATGTTTACTCTTGAACACAGCAAAGAATCAAACGTTTCTGCTACTGCTAATAATAATAATAATAATAATAATAATAATAATAATAATAATAATAATAATAATAATAATAATAATAATATGATGATGATGATGATGATGGAATTAAAGAAGGAAATTGTACAAAAATATGAGGGTTGAAGCAGTAGTGGAGGAAGTGGTTGACACATCGTCAGTCAGTGTGACTTTGTTTATGCTGGAGTGAGCATTAGTCTACGAGCTCTTCCAAACATTTCACAATAATTCATTGTGTTTGGTGCTTGTAGATTGAGTGTGACTGGAGTGGTAGAGGCAGTGGTTGAGGCATTCGCTGAGGCAGTGGTTAAGGCAGTGGTTGAGGCAGCAGTTGAGGCAGTGGTTGAGGCAATGGTAGAGGCAATGGTAGAGGCAGTGGTAGAGGCAGCAGCTGAGGCAGTGGTTAAGGCAGTGGTTGAGGCAGCAGTTGAGGCAGTGGTTGAGGCAATGGTAGAGGCAGTGGTAGAGGCAGTGGTAGAGGCAGTGGTAGAGGCAATGGTAGAGGCAGTGGTAGAGGCAGTGGTAGAGGCAGTGGTAGAGGCAGTGGTAGAGGCAGTGGTAGAGGCAGTGGTAGAGGCAGTGGTAGAGGCAGTGGTAGAGGCAATGGTAGAGGCAGTGGTAGAGGCAGTGGTAGAGGCAATGGTAGAGGCAGTGGTAGAGGCAGTGGTAGAGGCAGTGGTAGAGGCAGTGGTAGAGGCAGTGGTAGAGGCAGTGGTAGAGGCAGTGGTTGAGGCAATGGTAGAGGCAGTGGTTGAGGCAATGGTAGAGGCAGTGGTAGAGGCAGTGGTTGAGGCAATGGTAGAGGCAGTGGTTGAGGCAATGGTAGAGGCAGTGGTAGAGGCAGTGGTAGAGGCAATGGTAGAGGCAGTGGTAGAGGCAGTGGTAGAGGCAATGGTAGAGGTAGTGGTTGAGGCAATGGTAGAGGCAGTGGTAGAGGCAGTGGTAGAGGCAATGGTAGAGGCAGTGGTAGAGGCAGTGGTAGAGGCAGAGGTAGAGGCAGTGGTAGAGGCAGTGGTAGAGGCAGTGGTAGAGGCAGTGGTAGAGGCAGTGGTAGAGGCAGCAGCTGAGGCAGTGGTATTTAATAACATATATGTTATTAATAATAATAATCATACATGTCATTATTAATAACATGTATTATTATTCTTATTGTTGTTATTATTATTATCATTATTATTATTAATAATAACATGTATGTTATTAAATACTACTGCCTCAACCACTGCCTCAACTGCTGCCTCAACCACTGCCTCAACCACTGCCTCAACCACTGCCTCAACCACTGTTTCAACCACTGCCTCTACCACTGCCTCTACCACTGCCTCTACCACTGCCTCTACCACTGTCTCTACCAATGCCTCTACCAATGCCTCAACCACTGCCTCTACCACTGCCTCTACCACTGCCTCAACCACTGCCTCAACCACTGCCTCTACCACTGTCTCTACTACTGCCTCTTCCACTGCCTCTACTAATGCCTCTACCACTGCCTCTACCACTGCCTCTACCACTGCCTCTACCACTGCCTCTACCACTGCCTCTTCCACTGCCTCTTCCACTGCCTCTTCCACTGCCTCTAACATTGCCTCTACCAATGTGTCTACCACTGCCTCAACCAATGCCTAAGCCACTGCCTCAACCATTACCTCAACCACTGCCTCAACCGCTGCCTCAACCACTGCCTCTACCACTGCCTCTACCACTGCCTCAACCACTGCCTCTACCACTGCCTCTACTGCTGCCTCAAACACTGCCTCTACCACTGCCTCTACTGCTGCCTCAACCACTGCCTCTACTACTGTCTCTACTTGTGGAAATTTATTCAGTCCTAAAGTTCCACAGGACAGATACTGCGTACAAAGATCCCAACTTGTCAAGGATAAACAGCTGAGTTGGGGTGGCCCTTAAACCCTCCCAAAACACACACTCACCCGGGTTGGTGAAGGTGGTTGGAAGGTACTTCTTAATTGATTGATTTACCCTTCAGGGTAAAGATTATTGAGGCAACTGTAGATAATAATAATGTAGACTTAAGACCTTAACATAGGTAGTAAATAAGCCAATAATGTAGGCAAACACTAGGTTATGTTAGCCAGTGAGAACTGGCAGCCCAAGTTTGAATACTGGGGCACGAGTTTGAGACTGGAGTGCCCTTTCTTCTAGGACTAGACACCATTGGAACAGCAAGTGCCGTGATCAGCAGGCGGTGCCCCCACGTGTCTTCACATACTAGACCTGGAGAAATCGGGTGGAGGCACCTCGACGTACCGTAGAAGACCTCCTCAGTCAGGCCTATACAGTAAGACAAGACCTCCTTTTTCTACTCAATTCTGGCCAGTGTCTGGGGAAAATTGCGAGTGAGTCATGCTGTGGCCTTTGTGCAGCCGGCAGTTCATGACCAGTACGTACCGGCATCTCTTGTCAGCCTAGAAGCTAGTGTCACTTTCTGCATAGTTAGTCTAGGGGATTCACACCCTCTTGGAATCAGGAATTTCTGAGGTGCAAGCAGGTCACTAATATTGACTGAATATTGCAGGAATTAAGGCTCCCGGTTGCACGTGGTTCTGAGGGGAAGTCCAGAAGGGCTAAAGCTTAGGGAGGTTGAAGACCAGAATAGATTCTCCATCACTAAGTAAGTTAGTCCTTTATGCATGCATTCAGGCGAGATTTCTTGCAACATCAATCATTTATGAAAATCTGTCCTATAAACCACTTGTGAGGCTGAGGTACTGACCTCAGGGCTCGGTGTCAACAGAGCTTCCCAGAAGAGACAGCTCACATGGAGGCAGTCCAGACAAATTTTCGCAAGTGGTCCTTTGAACCATGATGTGGAATAGCTAGGTTAAAATTAACATAGCTAGGCCACAGTTAGGAACCAGTTTAACTGAGTTAGGTTAAGTTACACAGAAGCTAGGCCAAGCTGACTATACAAAGAAGTTATTATTTGCAGAAAATTACAGGCAGGCCAGGTAGGCTAGGGAAGCTTGTGAATTTAATTATTTACAGTGATTACAAGTAAACCAGAGTAGGAGACTTGTGTTAATTATTTACAGTGGATTTGCAAGGTGGCCACAGTTAGGCTAGGCTTGTGCAATATTTACAACAGTTATAGTGACTAGGACAGATTTAGCCTAGTTATTATTTACAGTGAGTTCTAAAGCCAGGTTTAGGCTATAGCACACTAGTTAGGTTAGGATTTACCTTATCCAACCATCCACGCTAGACTGAGTAAGCTGGGCACAGTTAGGCCAAGCTGTTTACACACATTATTTATTTACTGTTTCACAAGTTGAATTGTTGAATTTATTTGTGCTAACCAAGTGATTTTTAATTTGTATACTGCATTTTCATTGTGTGATTTTCATTGTCTTTGACTCATTTTAATGTGGGATTTGTGATTTGTACTACTTCATAGTCAGACTTCAGCTCTGCCAGAAGGCGACGCGTGGCGTCAATTCTAGAACCACCCATTTGGTCACTACAGTAGTGGTTACACATTCGTAATACCTAACCTAATAATAATATAATATAATATTATAGTTATAATAATCATGGGGAAAGATATAATATACAATATAATACAATGAGAGTACTTTTGATTCATACTGTACCCGATAATAATATATAGTCGAACCTGCTTTATCTAGCTAGTAATAAAGTGGTTCGCGATATATTATTACAGAACTTATTTTAACCAGGCCTTTTATTTTTGTATATAATGGAGTGAAGTAGGGGCGCGTAACACCTCCCCCCTCGTGACTGATGGTCGCCATTGACTTGTACTCTCTGTGGTGGGTAGCATCTGTCATAGTAGCAGAGGTTGTAACATAGACAGCAGTCCTACATCATCTCCAGCTTTCTCCACAACATAGATGGTCATAAAAGTACCGACTCATACTGTTAAAAATAAATGTATATTAATAAAATTTCAAGGCCTAGAGAGGGCATCAGCAATGAGATTATGTTTTCCTTTTATATGGGAAATGGTAATAGAGAAGGGTTGAATTCTCAAAGCCCAACGAAGTATTCTGGCATTCTTCGATTTCATAGAATTTATGAAGGTCAAAGGATTATGATCGGAGTACACCGATATCTGATGGGTAGAAGATCCTAAATATACATCAAAATTCTCTAGGCATACAACGAGAGCTAAGGCTTCTTTTTCTATAGTCGAATAATTAATTTGGTGTTTCTTTAACTTAGAAGAAAAATAAGAAACAGGTTGTAATAGGTCAGAATTTGGAGCCTTCTGTAACAATGCGGCTCCCAAAGCATACGCACTGGCATCTATTTGTAAGTGGAATGGTTTATTAAAATCAGGACTTAGCAATACTGGGGAAGAGGATAGTAATCTTTTTAAACGATTAAAAGCAATTTCACAGTCCTGAGTCCATGAAAACTTTGTTTTTGGACTTGTTAATTCAGTTAGGGGAAAAGCTACCTGTGCAAAATTCGGACAGAACCGACGGTAGTAACCGGCAACTCCTAAAAATCTTGATACGCTTTTCCTATCCTTAGGGGTAGGAAATTCTAAGAGGGCCTTTACTTTGGCGTTCAAAGGAGCGACTTCACCTTGTCCAATCCGAAATCCTAAGTATTTAATTTTCGTCTGGCCAAACTCACACTTGGACAAATTCACTGTAAAATTATGTTTACTTAAGGCGTCAAACAAGGCTTTAAGCTGTCTAAGGTGTTGGGGCCAACTGTCGCTGTATACGACTAAGTCGTCTAAGTAAGCTTCTACTCCGTCCAATCCGCCCGTAAGTATGTTCATAATACGCTGGAACGTAGAGGCCGCGTTACAGAAGCCGAAGGGCATAACGCAATACTTGTATAGGCCACCAGGTATCGTAAAAGCCGATATCTCTTGAGCTCTTGGTGACAACGGGACTTGGTAATACCCTCTTAACAAGTCCAATTTACTGATATACTTAGCTCTCGAGACCTTGTCTATTAAGTCGTCAATTCTGGGTATGGGAAACCCGTCAGGCACTGTTACAGCATTGACTTTTCTAAAATCCGTGCACATACGGGAAGTCCCATCTGGTTTGGGGACTAGAATGCACGGGGATGCCCAAGGACTGTTACTTGGTTTTATCAACCCGTGTGAGAGTAAGAAGTTCACCTCTGCCTCTAGCTCACCTTGTTTCTTGGGACTCACTCTGTAGGGAGATTGCTTGATTGGAGTAGGTTCTCGGAGAGTAACATCGTGCACACCCAACGTACACGGTTTTGGGACGTCGTTGAACAGGTGGAGATTTGCCTTAATCAGGGATTTTATTTCGTGTCCTTTGTCCACTTCCAGATTTATCAGTAGAGAATTTAAATTCTTTAAGGCTGTCGAATTGTTCAGAAGAACTGGTATTCCTATCATTTCATCTGAACTTACTGGAACCCGTTCTTGGTTCAGAGGTGTTATAGTAGAAACTGGTGAAACGATTCCTGAATAGGGTTTAAGTTGGTTAATGTGATACGTCCGTTGTGAGTTCCTCTTCTTCGGCGTCCTTACCAAGTAGTTCACGTCACTTAGGCGCTTCACGATTTCTAAAGGACCTTCAAATTTGGGCTGTAGAGCATGTCCCTGATGAAATCGTTGAACCAGAACTTGATCTTTTGGTTCAAATGAACGAAGTTTAGTTCGACGATCGTATTCCTCCTTCATCTTACTCTGTGCTTGTCGTAAGTTTTCGGCGGCCAATTCTCTAGCTAGGCTCAGGCGTTCTTTCATTAAGGTAGGAGAGCTCCTAAAAGTCGGCGTTTCTTCCCCGGTCCAAGCTTCTTTGAGAACCTGTACTGGTCCTCTAATTTGATGCCCATATATTAACTCAAATGGCGAAAACTTCAAGTTGTCTTGTTCGCCTTCTCTTAGGGCAAACAAAAGTAGTGGAATACCTTCATCCCAATCTTTGGAATACTGTAAACAATAGGACCTCATCATAATCTTCAAAGTTTGATGGAACCTTTCCACCACGCCTTGTGATTGGGGTCGATAGGCCGTCGCGTAAACCGTCTTGACCCCTAACTGAGCCAAGGCTTCACGGAAAAATTTTGAAGTAAAATTCGACCCTTGATCCGATTGAACTTCTCTTGGAAATCCAAAGTGAGAGAAGAACTTAATCAGTGCTCTCACTATTAGGCGAGCATTAATCCTCCTGAGAGGAACTGCTTCCGGGTACCTGGTGACTGTGTCCATGATAGTGAACAGGAACTGGTTGCCCTGTCGAGTCTTGGGTAGCGGGCCGACACAGTCGATCACCAGACGTGAAAAGGGTTCGCCTGTTACTTGTATAGGGTTCAACGGCGCAGGTGGTGGATTATGTGCAGGTTTGCCTACTAGTTGACACACAGAACAGCTTTTTACATACCGTTCCACTTCTTCCTTCATTTTTGGCCATGTGAAGTGCTTAGCAATTTTTCTAAAAGTCTTCTTTTGTCCCAGATGTCCACCTTGAGGACTGTCATGAGCAAACTTACATGCTAAATTTCTAAACGGGGTAGGCAAGACCAGTAGATGATCACTTTTAAGAGATCCTAGTTTCTTTTTCAGTAAGTCCTTCTCCCAATAGTAAGAGCTGTCACTTTTAAGGGCTTCTTCTCCCAACACAGCAAGCTTCCTGAGGTCACTTAAGGAGGGGTCTATTTGGAGTTCTCTTACTAGATCCTCCTTCGAGAATAAATCTATTTCGGAAACCACCGACTTAGGAACTGGTATCGGTTCTGGGTGGATTGTTGGCTCTACACTCGAGCTTTCGTTGAATATGTCTCTTACTCCTACGTCGACGTCGTCCATGACTTCCTCCGATACCAACTGAGAACGCGACTGTTTGGTCATCGCCCGGGTTACTACGCTCAGAGGAAAGAGGGTAGGTTCCGTTCGTCGGGCTTCGATGACGTAATTTTCCTCGGTTGGATTTTCCATAACTATGGGCTCTTTCCATATTCCTTCTTCCGCTAAGTCGTTCCCAATCAATAGGTCTACGTCTTTTATGGGGAAGTTAGTTGGAGACACTCCGATTGACGTCCAGCCTGTAAAAATAGGAGTTTCAACATATAACTTTTACAGGGGTACTCGTGTAGTGGAGCCACCATAAGCTTCCAACAGAGCGTCGAAACCCGTATATGATCTGGCGGGGAATGATAACAGTCCTTCTCTTAATAATGTTAAGTAGGACCCCGTATCCCTAAAGGAATTTACTTGCAACAACTGGCTATCGGTGATTCCTACTTTGCTTTTGGAAAAGTAAGGACTCATAGCTCTTGACAAGTTCGACGATGATACCCATATTCTGCTTAGTCAACTAGGAGGATCTGTTCCTTTTCCTTGGGACAGAGCGTCTACTCTTGGCTCGGACTTCCTTGGATGAGTCGTAGAGGATATGATTTGTGTGGGCAATCTATAGGATGGACTCCTTCCCTGGTCCCTATCACGCTTAAAGCATTGTGATTTGAAATGTCCCAGCTTCGAACAGTACGAACATTTAATTTTTTCCCATGACCTATCTGGTCTATAGGATGGGCTCGATTGAATTTGGTGTTTTACTTCGGGTTTACTTGTTACACGGGAGCGAACGGGTTGGGTAGGTCGCTTACCGAAAGGCTTCGCAGGTTCGGGTCTCGTTGCTGGTTTGATAACCTGGCTGCTTTCAGATTGTACCAACCTCTGGGAAATCTCGAAGTTGTCTGCCAGCGCGGCAGTCTCTAACAACGTCGTTTGCGGATGGCCAACAAGATACTGGCGAACTCCCTCTGGAAAATTTGCATACAAATCTTCTAGTAACATTAATTGTGATAGATCTTTTAAAGTCGTGACCCGAGAAGCTCGACACCAACGTTCAAACGCCACTGCTTTCCCTCGGGCAAAATCTAAATAAGTTTGTCCTGTTTGCCGTTTCATGGAACGAAAAGCTATTTGGTAACTAATAGGGAGCATGTCATATGCTTCTAAAATAGTTCTCTTTACTACGTCGTACTGGACATAAAACTCATATGGTAAGGAGGCGACACAAGACTGCGCCTTTCCATATAGAGATGTGTGCAGCAAAGTGGCCCATTTGTCTTTGGGCCAGCCCATTGAACGTGCCTGATTCTCAAAAATTTCAAAGAATTCATCTAAGTCTGTTTCGTTAAACTTAGGTACCATTAGAGCTGCTTTATGCAAGTCAAACCCGGTTACCGTGCTCTTCACGTCTCTTTCTTCCGGAACTCCCTTCTGCTTTGTTTCAAAACGAAACCTTTCACGCCTAAATTCTTCCTCGTTTAGACGTCTTCTAGCTTCGATTTGAGAGTTTTGTAATAGTAATATGCGTTCTATTCTCTCTAGTTGTTCGGACGTGAAATTCCCAAGAGGTAATGACACCGAAGGGAATTCGGGCGTCTTCTCCGGAAGTATTTTGGGACGAGCACCAGTCCTAAAATTATCCCCGTCATTTGACTGAGGGTTCGTTCCAACCACCGATACATACTCCGGGGAAATGAACGGGGGAGAGCTTTGAGACTGGACTGAGTAGTAAGGCCTTGTAAACCCTGGTTCAACTTCATTATTTAAGACAGTTCCCGTCCGTGGGATTTCTACTTCCTCAAACTGAGAAATAAAACTATCTTCCGAATCTAGTTCTGGCATTGCTTGGGTTTTCGGAAATAATCTATCCTTAATTAGGGACCTAAGAGTCTTTGCGCTATGGTATCTATTATAAGGTATATCTAACTGTCTAGCTATTTGCCAACACGTCTGTAATTTTAAAGTGTCAAGAGTAGCCTCTGTTAATTCATCTAATAATGACTTAATTTCTGGATCCATTTTCTTAATTCTCGCAAGGGAGCTTAATTTTAATGCAAAACAAATATGTACTTCAGGGTAAGTAGCTCCCGGACAGACAACCCATTTGTTACGACTTTAATCTTCACCACAGATGGGGTGGGTTGTGACAGTGGTGGTGGGTTGTGACAGTGGTGGTGGGTTGAGGCAGTGGTGGTGGTTTGCGATATTGGTTGTTGGTTGGGACATAGGTGGTGGGTTGAGACAGTGATAGTGGGTTGTGACATTGTGGGTGGGTTGTGACAGTGGTGGTGGGTTGTGAAAGTGGTGGTGTGTTGTGAAAGTGGTGGTTGTTTTTGACAGTGGTGGTGGTTTGCGACAGTGGTGCTGGGTTGCGATAGTTTTGGTGGGATGTGACAGTGGAGGTGGGTTGCGATAGTGGTGTTGGGTTGTGACAGTGGTGGTGGGTGGTCACAATGATGGAAGGTTGTGAGAGTGGTATTGGGTTGAGACAGTGGTGGAGGGTTGTGACAGTGGTGGTGGGTTGTGACAGTGGTGGTGGGTTGTGACATTGGTGGTACGTTGTGACAGTGGTGGTTTGTAGTAACAATGGCTGTGGGTTGTGATAGAGACTGTGGGTTGTGAGAGTGGTGGTGGGTTGTGACAGTGGTGGTGGGTTGTGACAGTGGTGGTTGGTTGTGACAAATGTGGTGGGTTATGTCAGTGGTGGTTGTTTGTGTCAGTGGTGGTGGGTTGCGAGAGTGGTTGCGGGTTGTGACAGTTTTGGTGGGTTGTGACAGTGGTGGTGGGTTGCGAGAGTTTTTGTGGGTTGTGACAGTTTTGGTGGGTTGTGACAGTGGTGGTGGGTTGATACAATGGTGGAAGGTTGTGTCAGTTTTGGTGGGTTGTAGCAATGGTGGTGGGTTGTGACAATGTTAGTGGGATGTGACAGAGATGGTGGGTTGTGACAGTTGCGGTGGTTTGTGACAGTGGTGTTGGGTTGTGACAGTTGCGGTGGTTTGTGACAGTGGTGTTGGGTTGTGACATTAGTTGTGGGCTGTGACAGTGGTGGTGTGTTGTGACATTGAAGATGGGGTTGTGATAGTGTTCGTGGGTTGTGACACTGGTGGTGGGTTGTGACAATGGTGGTGGGTTAGGACAGTTGTGGTATGTTGTGACAGAGGTGGTGGGCTGTGACAGTGGTGGTGGGTTGGGACAGGGGTGGTGGGTTATGACATTGGTGGTATGTTGTTACAGTGGTGGTGGGTTGTTACAGTGGTGGTGGGTTGTGACAGTGGTGGTGGGTTGTGACAGTTGTGGTGGGTTGTGACAGTGGTGGTGGTTTGTGACAGTGGTGTTGGGTTGTTACAGTGGTAGAAGGCCGCGAAAGTGGTAGTGGGTTATGACAGTGTCGGTGGGTTGTGACAGTAGCAGTTGATTATGAGAGTGGTTGTAGGTTGTGACAGTGGTTTTTAGTTGTGACAGTGGTGGGGGATTGTGACAATGGTGGTGGGTTATGAAAGTGGTGGTGGGTTGTGAAAGTGGTGGTGGGTTGTGACAGTGGTGGTGGTTTCCGACAGTGGTGGTGGGTTGTAGCAGTGGTGGTGGGTTGTGACAATTGTGGTAGGTTGTGTTAGAGTTGGTGGGTTGTGACAGTGGTGTTGGGTTGTGACAGTGTTGGTGGGTTGTGATAGATTCGTAGGGTTGTGAGAGTTGTGGTTGGTTGTGACAATGATGGTAGGTTGTGACAGTGGTTTTGGGTTGTGACAGTTGACATGAGTTATGACAGTGGTGGTGGGTTGTGACAGTGGTGGTGGGTAGTGACAGTGGTGGTAGGTTGTGTCAGAGGTATTGCGTTGTGACAAAGGTGGTGGGTTGTGACAATTGTGGTAGGTTGTGTCAGTTTTGGTGGGTTGTAACAATTGTTTTGGGGTGCAATACAGTAGTGCAGCTAGGTGCACTATACTAGTGCAGCTACGTGCACTACAGTAGTGCAGCTACGTGCACTACAGTAGAACAGCTACGTGCACTACTGTAGTGGTGGTGGGTTGTGACAGTGGAGGTGGGTGGTGACAGTGGTGGTGGGTTGTGACCTTGGTAGTGGGTTGTGACAGTGGTGGTGGGTTGTGACAGTGGTGGTGGGTTGTGACAGTGGTGGTGGGTTGTGACAGTGGTGGTGGGTTGTGACAGTGGTGGTGGGTTGTGACAGTGGTGGTGGGTTGTGACCTTGGTAGTGGGTTGTGAGTGGTGGTGGGTTGTCACAGTGGTGGTACGTTGTGACAGTGGTGATGGGTTGTAACATTGGTGGTGGGTTGTGATAAAGGTTGTGGGTTGTGAGAGTGGTTGTGTGTTGTGACAGTGGTGGTTGGTTGTGACAGTGGTGGAGGGTTTTGAGAGTGGTTTTTAGTTGTGACAGATGTGGTGGGTTATGTCAGTGGTGACCGTTTGTGACAGTGGTGGTAGGTTGCGAGAGGGGTTGTGGGTTTTGACACTTTTGTTGGTTTGTGACAGTGGTGGTGGGTTGTGACAGTTGTGGTGGGTTGTGACAGTGGTGTTGAGTTGTGATAGTGGCTGTGGGTAGTGACAGTGGTGGTGCGTTGTGACTTTTGTGGTGGGCTGTGTCAGTGGTGGTGTGTTGTGACATTGGTGATTTGGTTGTGATAGTGATTGTGGGTTGTGACAGTGGTGGTGGGTTGTGACAATTATGGTAGGTTGTGACATTTATTTTGGGTTGTGACAGTGGTGGTGAGTTGCGACAGTGGCGATATGTTGTGACAGTTGTGATGGGTTGTAATAGTGGTGGTGGGTTGTGACAGTGTTACTGGGTTGTGACAGTGGCGGTGGGTTGTGACAGTTGTTGTGGGTAGTGAGAGTGGTGGTGGGTTGTGTCAGTGTTAGTGTGTTGTGACAAAGGTGGTGGGTTGTGACAGTTGTGGAGGGTTGTGACAGTGGTGTTGGGTTGTGACAGTGGCGGTGGGTAGTGACAGTGTTGGTGCGTTGTGACAGTGGTGGTGGGTTATGACAGTGGTGGTATGTTGTGACAGAGGTGGTGGGGTGAGGCAGTGGTGGTGGGTTGGGACAGTGGTGGTGGGTTGTGGCATTGGTGATAAGTTGTTACAGTGGGGAAGGGTTGTTACAGTGGTGGTGGGTTGTGACAGTGGTGGTGGGTTGTGACAGTGGTGGTTAGGTGTGACAGTGGTGGTGGTTTGTCATAGTGGTGGTGGGTTGGGACGGCGGTGGTGGGTTGTGACAGTGGTAGAGGGCTTCGAAAGTGGTGATTGGCTGTGACAGTGTCGGTGGGTTGTGTCAGTAGCAGTGGGTTGTGACAGTGGTGGTAGGTTGTGACAGTGGTTGTTTTTTGTGACAGTGGTAGTGGGTTGTGACTGTTGTCGTGGGTTTTGACAGTGGTGGTGGGTTGTGGCAGTGGTAGAGGGCTGTGAAAGTGGTGGTGGGTTGTAACAGTGTCGGTGGGTTGTGGCAGTGGTTTTTAGTTGTGACAGTGGTGGTGGTTTTTGACTGTGGTGGTGGGTTGTGACAGTGGGGTGGGTCGTGACAGTGGTGGTGGGTTGTGACAGTGGTGGTGGGTTGTGGCAGTTGTGGAGGTTTGCCACAGTGGTTGTTGGTTGGGACAGTTGTGGTGGGTTGTGACAGTGATAGTGGGTTGTGACATTGGGGGTGGGTTGTAACAGTGTCGGTAGGTTGTGACAGTAGCAGCGGGTTGTGACAGTGGTGGTAGATTGTGACAGTGGTTTTTAGTTGTGACAGTGGTTGTGTGTTGTGACAGTGGTGGTGGGTTGTGAAAGTGGTTGTTTGTTGTGAAAGTGGTGGTTGTTTGTGAAAGTGGTGGTGGTTTCCGACAGTGGTGGTGGGTTGTGACAGTGGTGGTGAGTTGTGATAGTTGTGGAGGGTTGCAGCAGTGGTGGTGGGTGGTCAGAATGATGGTAGGTTTTGATAGTGGATTTTGGTTGTTACAGTGGTGGTTGGTTGTGACAGTGGTGGTGGGTTGTGACAGTGGTGGTGGGTTGTGACAGTGGTGGTGGGTTGTGACAGTAATGGTACGTTGTGACAGATGTGGTGGGTTATGTCAGTGATGGTTGTTTGTGACAGTGGTGGTGGGTTGCGGGAGTGGTTGCGGGTTTTGACAGTGGTGGTGGGTTGAAAAAGTGGTGGTTGGTTGTGACAGATGTGGTGGGTTATGTCAGTGGAGGTTGTTTGTGACAGTGGAGGTGGGTTGCGAGAGTTTTGGTGGGTTTTGAGAGTTTTCGTGGGTTGTTACAATGGTGGAAGGTTGTGTCAGTTTTGGTGGGTTGTAAAAATGGTGGTTGGTTTTAAAAATGGTGGTGGGTTGTGACAGTGTTAGTGGGTTGTGACAGAGATGGTGGGTTGGGACAGTTGTTGTGGTTTGTGACAGTTGTGTTGGGTTTTAACAGTGTTGGTGGGTAGTGAGAGTGGTGGTGGGTTGTGACATTAGTTGTGGGCTGTGACAGTGGTGGTGTGTTGTGACATTGGTAATGGGGTTGTGTTAGTGTTGGTGGGTTGTGACAGTGATGGTGGGTTATGACAGTGGTGGTATGTTGTGACAGAGGTTGTGGGTTGAGGCAGTTGTGGTGGGTTGGGACAGTGGTGGTGGGTTGTGGCATTGGTGATATGTTGTTACAGTAGGGATGGGTTGTTACAGTGGTGGTGGGTTGTGACAGTGGTGGTGGGTTGTGACAGTGGTGGTTAGGTGTGACAGTGGTGGTGGGTTGGGAGGGCGGCGGTGGGTTGTGACAGTGGTAGAGGGCTTCGAAAGTGGTGATTGGCTGTGACAGTGTCGGTGGGTTGTGACAGTAGCAGTGGGTTGTGACAGTGGTGGTAGGTTGTGACAGTGGTTTTTTTTGTGACAGTGGTAGTGGGTTGTGACTGTTGTGGTGGGTTTTGACAGTGGTGGTGGGTTGTGGCAGTGGTAGAGGGCTGTGAAAGTGGTGGTGGGTTGTAACAGTGTCGGTGGGTTGTGGCAGTGGTTTTTAGTTGTGACAGTGGTGGTGGTTTTTGACTGTGTTGGTGGGTTGTGACAGTGGTAGTGGGTTGTGGCAGTGGTGAAGAGGGTTGTGACAGGTGTGGTGTGTTATGACAGTGGTGGTGGGTTGTGTCAGTGGTAATGGGTTGTGATGGTGGTGTTGGATTGTGACTGTGGTGGTGGGTTGTGACAATGATGAGAGGTTGTGACAGTTATTTTGGGTTGTGACAGTGGTGGTGGGTTGTGACAGTGGTGGTGGGTTGTGACACTCGTGATGGGTTGTGATAGTTGTGTTGGATTGTGACAGTGGTTTTGCGTTGTGACAATGATGATAGGTTGTGACAGTTATTTTGGGTTGTGACAGTGGTGGTGGGTTGTGACAGTGGTGGTGGGTTGTGACAGAGGTGGTGGGGTTTGAAAATGGTGGTGGGTTTTGACAGTGGTGGTACGTTGTGACAGAGGTGGCGGGCTGTGACAGTGGTGGCGATTTGGGACAATGGTTGTGGGTTGTGACATTGGTGGCATGTTGTTACAGTGGTGGTGGGTTGTTACAGTGGTGGTTGGTTGTGACAGTGGTGGTGGGTTGTGATGGTGGTGTTGGATTGTGACTGTGGTGGTGGGTTGTGACAATAATGAGAGGTTGTGACAGTTATTTTGGGTTGTGACAGTGGTGGTGGGTTGTGACAGTGGTGGTGGGTTGTGACACTGGTGATGGGTTGTGATGGATGTGTTGTATTGTGACAGTGGTTTTGGGTTGTGACAATGATGATAGTTTGAGACAGTTATTTTGGGTTGTGACAGTGGTGGTGGGTTGTGACAGTGGTGGTGGGTTGTGATATTGGTGGTGGGTTGTGAGAGTGTTTGTGGGTTGTGACAGTGGTTTAGGGTTGTGACAGTGGTGTTGGGTAGTGACAGTCGTGGTAGGTTGTGACAGTAGTGGTGGGTTGTGACAGAGGTGGTGGGTTGTGACAGTTGTGGTGGGTCTTGAGAGTGGAAGTGTGTTGTGATATTGTTGGTATGTTGTGACAGATGGGGTGGGTCGTGACAGTGGTGGTGGGTTGTGACAGTGGTGGTGGGTTGTGGCAGTTGTGGAGGTTTGCCACAGTGGTTGTTGGTTGGGACAGTTGTGGTGCGTTAAGAAAGTGATAGTGGGTTGTGACATTGTGGGTGGGTTGTGACAGTGTCAGAAGGTTGGGACAGTAGCAGCGGGTTGTGACAGTGGTGGTAGATTGTGACAGTGGTTTTTAGTTGTGACAGTTGTGGTGTGTTGTGACAGTGGTGGTGGGTTGTGAAAGTGGTGGTGCTGTGAAAGTGGTGGTTGTTTGTGACAGTGGTGGTGGTTTGCGACAGTGGTGGTGGGTTGCGATAGTGGTGGTGGGTTGTGACAGTGGTGGTGGGTTGTGATAGTTGTGGTGGGTTGCGGCAGTGGTGGTGGGTGGTCAGAATGATGGTAGGTTTTGAAAGTGGATTTTGGTTGTTACAGTGGTGGTTGGTTGTGACAGTGGTGGTGGGTTGTGACAGTGGTGGTGGGTTGTGACAGTGGTGGTGGGTTGTGACAGTAATGGTACGTTGTGACAGATGTGTTGGGTTATCTCAGTGGTGGTTGTTTGTGACAGTGGTGGTGGGTTCCGAGAGTGGTTGCGGGTTTTGACAGTGGTGGTGGGTTGAAAAAGTGGTGGTTGGTTGTGACAGATGTGGTGGGTTATGTCAGTGGAGGTTGTTTGTGACAGTGGAGGTGGGTTGCGAGAGTTTTGGTGGGTTTTGAGAGTTTTCGTGGGTTGTTACAATGGCGGAAGGTTGTGTCAGTTTTGGTGGGTTGTAAAAATGGTGGTGGGTTGTAAAAATGGTGGTGGGTTGTGACAGTGTTAGTGGGTTGTGACAGAGATGGTGGGTTGGGACAGTTGTTGTGGTTTGTGACAGTTGTGTTGGGTTTTGACAGCGTTGGTGGGTAGTGAGAGTGGTGGTGGGTTGTGACATTAGTTGTGGGCTGTGACAGTGGTGGTGTGTTGTGACATTGGTAATGGGGTTGTGTTAGTGTTGGTGGGTTGTGACAGTGGTGGTGGGTTTTGAAAATGGTGGTGGGTTATGACAGTGGTGGTATGTTGTGACAGTGGTGGTGGGTTTTGAAAATGGTGGTGGGTTATGACAGTGGTGGTATGTTGCGACAGAGGTGGCGGGCTGTGACAGTGGTGGCGGTTTGGGACAGTGGTGGTGGGTTGTGACATTGGTGGCATGTTGTTACAGTGGTGGTGGGTTGTTACAGTGGTGGTTGGTTGTGATAGTGGTGGTGGGTTGTGACAGTTGTGGTATGTTGTGACAGATGTGGCGGGCTGTGACAGTGGTGGCGGTTTGGGACAGTGGTGGTGGGTTATGACATTGGTGGCATGTTGTGACAGTGGTAGTGGGTTGTTACAGTGGTGGTGGGTTGTTACAGTGGTGGTGGTTTGTGACAGTGGTGGTGGGTTGTGACAGTTGTAGAAGGCCGGGAAAGTGGTTGTGGGTTATGACGGTGTCGGTGGATTGTGACAGTAGCAGTGGGTTGTGACAGTGGTGGTAGGTTGTGACAGTGGTTTTTAGTTGTGACAGTGGTGGGGGGTTGTGACAGTGGTGGTGGGTTGTGAAAGTGGTGGTTGGTTGTGAAAGTGGTGTTGGGTTGTGACAGTTGTGGTGGTTTCCGACAGTGGTTGTTGGTTGTGACAGTCGTGGTGGGTTGCTACAATTGTGGTAGGTGGTGTTAGAGTTGGTGGGTTGTGACAGTGGTGTTGGGTTGTGACAGTGTTTGTGGGTTGTGATAGAGGCGGAGGGTTGTGAGAGTTGTGGTGAGTTGTGACAATGATTGTAGGTTGTGACAGTGGTTTTGGGTTGTGACATTGGATGTGGGTTATGACAGTGGTGGTGGGTTGTGACAGTGGTGGTATGTTGTGTCAGAGGTATTGCGTTGTGACATTGGTGGTGGGTTGTGACAATAGTGGTAGGTTGTGTCAGTGGTGGTGGGTTGTGACAATTGTTGTGGGGTGCACTACAGTAGTGCAGCTAGGTGCACTACAGCAGTGCAGCTAGGTACACTACAGTAGTGCAGCTAGGTGCACTACAGTAGTGCAGCTAGGAGCACTACAGTAGTGCAGCTAGGTGCACTACAGTAGTGCAGCTAGGTGCACTACAGTAGTACAGCTATGTGCACTACAGTAGTGCAGCTATGTGCACTACAGTAGTGCAGCTATGTGCACTACAGTAGTGCAGCTATGTGCACTACAGTAGTGCAGCTAGGTGCAATAGAGTAGTGGTGGTGGGTTGTGACAGTAGCGGTGGGTGGTGACAATGATGGTAGGTTGAGACTGTGTTTTTGGGTTGTCACAGTGGTTGTGGGTTGTGACAGTTGTGGTGGGTTGTGACAGTGGTTGTGGGTTGTGACCTTGGTATTGAGTTGTGACAGTTGTGGTGGGTTGTCGCAGTGGTGGTACGTTGTGACAGTGGTGGTGGGTTGTAACATTGGTGGTGGGTTTTGATATAGTTGGTGGGTTGTGAGAGTGGTGGTGTGTTGTGACAGTGGTAGTTGGTTGTGACAGTCGTGGTGGGTTGTGACAGTGGTGGTTGGTTGTGACATATGTATTGGGTTATATCAGTGGTGGCCATTTGTGACAGTGGTGGTGGCTTGCGAGAGTGGTTGTGGGTTGTGACAGTTTTGGTGGGTTGTGAAAGTGGTGGTGGGTTGTGGCAGTTGTGGTGGGTTTTGACAGTGGTATTGGGTTGTTACAGTGGCGGTGGGTAGTGACAGTGGTGGTGCGTTGTGACTTTTGTGGTGGGCTGTGTCACTGGTGGCGTGTTGTGACATTGGTGATTTGGTTGTGATAGAGATGTTGGGTTGTGACAGTGGTTGTGGGTTGTGACAGTGGTGTTGGGTTGTGACAGTTGTTGTGGGTTGTAACAGTGGTGGTGGGTTGTGACAGTGTTAGTGGGTTGTGACGGTGGCGGTGGGTTGTGACAGTTTTGGTGGGTTGTGACAGTGGTGTTGGGTTGTGACAGTTGCGGTGGGTAGTGACAGTTGTGGTGGGTTGTGTTAGAGGTGTTGGGTTGTGAGAGTGGCGGTGGGTAGTGACAGTGTGGGTGCGTTGTGACGTTTGTGGTGGGCTGTGTCAGTGGTGGTGTGTTGTGACATTGGTGATGGGGTTGTGATAGTGGTGGTGGGTTGTGACAGTGGTGGTGGGTTGTTACAGTGGTGGTGGGTTATGACATTTGTGGTATGTTGTGACAGAGGTGGTGGGTTGAGACAGTGGTGGATGGGTTGGTACAGTGGTGGTGGGCTGTGACAGTGGTGGTTGGTTGTGACAGTGGTGGTGAGTTGTGACAGTGGTGGTGGTTTGTCACAGTGGTGGTGGGTTGGGACGGTGGTGGTGGGTTGTGACAGTGGTAGAGGGCTTCGAAAGTGGTGATTGGCTGCGACAGTGTCGGTGGGTTGTGACAGTAGCAGTGGGTTGTGACAGTAGCAGTGGGTTGTGACAGTGGTGGTAGGTTGTGACAGTGGTTTTTAGTTGTGATAGTGTTGGTGGGTTGTGACTGTTGTGGTGGGTTGTGACTGTTGTGGTGGGTTTTGACAGTGTTGGTGGGTTGTGGCAGTGGTAGAGGGCTGCGAAAGTGGTGGTGGGTTCTGACAGTGTCGATGCGTTGTGACAGTAGCAGTGGGTTGTGACAGTGGTTTTTAGTTGTGACAGTGGTTGTGGGTTGTAACTGTGGTGGTGGGTTGTGACAGTGGTGGTGGGTTGTGGCAGTGGTTAAGGGGGTTGTGACAGGTGAGGTGTGTTGTGACAGTTGTGGTGGGTTGTGACAGTGGTGGTGGGTTGTGATGGTGGTGGTGGGTTGTGACAGTGGTGGTGGGTTGTTACAATGATGGTAGGTAGTGACAGTTATTTTGGGTTGTGACAGTGATGGTGGGTTGTGACAGTTGTGGTGGGTTATGACATTGGTATTGTGTTGTGACAGTGGTTGTGTGTTGTGACAGAGGTGGTGGGTTGTGACAGTGGTGGTGGGTTGTGACAGTGGTTTTGGGGAGTGACAGTGGTGGTGGGTTTTGACATTGGTTGTGGGTTGCGACATTGGTGGTGGGTTGTGACAGTGGGGGTGTGTTGTAACAGTGGTGGAGGGTTGTGACAGTGGTGGTGGGTTGTGACAGTGGTGGTGGGTTGTGACAGTTGGGGTGGGTTATGACAGTGGTAGTGGGTTGTGACAGTGGTATTGGTTTGTGACAGATGTGGTGGGTTGTGACAGTTGGGGTGTGTATGAGAGTGGTGGTGGGTTGTGACAGTATTGGTGGTTTGTGACGGTGGTGGTGGGTTGCGACAGTTGTGGTGGGTTGTGACAGTGTCGGTGGGTTGTGACAGTAGCAGTGTGTTGTGACAGTTGTTGTAGGTTGTGACAGTGGTTTTTAGTTGTGACAGTGGTGGTTGGTTGTGACAGTGGTTGTGGGTTGTGACAGTGGTTTTGAGTTGTGACAGTTGTGGTAGATTGTGACAGTGGTTTTGGGTTGTGACAGTTGTGGTAGGTTTTGACAGAGGTTTTGTGTTGTGACTTTGGTGTTGTGTTTGTGACAGTGATGGTGGGTTGTGACAGTGGTGATGGGTTGTGACAGTGGTGGTGGGTTGTGACAGTGGTGGTGTGTTGTAGCAGTAATGGTGGTTTGTGACAGTGGTTGTGGGTTGGAACAGTGGTGGTGGGTTGAGACAGTGGTATTGGGTTGTGACAGTGGTGGTTGGTTGTGGCAGTGGTGGTGGGTTGTGACAGTGGGTATTGGCAGGTGTGACAGTTATGACAGTAGTGGTGGTGGAGTTGTTGATGACATGGTTGTCGGATGACAGTAGTTGTCGGATGTGACAGTGGTGGTCGGTTTTGACAGTGGTTGTGGGTTGTGACAGTGCTGGTGGGTTTCGACTGTGGTCTTGGGTTATGGCAGTGTTGGTGGGTTGTGAAAGTGGTGGTGGGTTGTGACAGTGGTAGGGTTGCTACAGTTGTGGTATGCTGGGACAGTGATGGTGGGTTGTGACAGTTGTCGCAGGTTGTGACAATGGTGGTAGGTTGTGTCAGTGGTGGTGGGTTGTGTCAGTTGTTTTGGGGTGTGACAATTTTTTGTAGGTTGTGTCAGTGTTGGTGGGTTGTGAGAGTGGTGGTGTGTTGTGACAGTGGTGATGGGTTGTGACATTTGTGGTAGTTTGTGACAGTTGTGGTGGATTGTAACAATTGTGGTAGGTTGTGACAGTGGTGGTGGGTTTGACAGTTGAGATTGTTTTTGACAGTTGTGGTGGGTTGTGACAATTATGGTAGGTTGTGACAGTGGTTTTGGGTAGTGACAGTGGTGGTGGGTTGTGACAGTGTTTGATGGTTGTGACAGTGGTGGTGGGTTGTGACTGTGGTGAATGGTTTTGACAGTGGTGGTGGGTTGTGACAATTGTGGTAGGTTGTGACAGTGTTTTTGAGTAGTGACAGTGGTGGTGGGTTGTTACATTGGTGATGGGTTTTGACAGTGGTGGTGTGTTGGGACAGTGGTGGTGGGTTGTTACAGTCGTGGTGGGAATGCTTTCCTGGGGTAGTGCTTGTCCCTCATCTGTCTGTCTGTCTGTCTGTCTGTCTGTCTGTCTGTCTGTCTGTCTCTCTCTCTCTCTCTCTCTCTCTCTCTCTCTCTCTTTTGTCTCCTCCTTTTCTCTCTCTGTATTTCTCTTTGTCTCTCTTCCTCTTTTTTTACTTGGTGTTTGCTAAGGTTAGTTCTTTCTTGACAAGTTACTGGCAAGATCTCCTAACTTTGTTGACAAGCTAAGAGCTCTTATCCATATCAGCTCTTTTGAAAGCATTTTATTGTTAAGAAACATAGAAGTAGGGAACAAGATGAAGTTGGAGCCATCTCTGGGCCAGCTGAGGGCCATCTGTGGGCCAGCATTTCTATTTGATCAACTGACTTTATCTCGACCACATCATGATGCTGTAGGAATGTGTTCCATACTTGAGTCATCCTAGGGATAAATGACCTCAGATGAAGTGATGTTCTGCAGAAGGGAACAGCCATCGTGAAGTTGCTGCTGACTGCCTGAATTGTGGTATTGAAGCTTGCTTCTCGCTGTCCTAGAAGTGGAACTAAGTGTGGCAGTTTGACAATGTTGGCCTTGAACATAACAATAAAGCCGCCCACTACCCTCCTGTGTTGAAGGTTCTGCTGAAATGACTGATCTATCCGGGATGGATCCAGGCGAGAGACATCTTGCTCTGTTCTTTACACTCTTTCTGTCTGTCTGTCTGTTTGTCTGTCTGTCTGTCTGTCTGTCTCCCTCTCTCTCTCTCTCTCTCTCTCTCTCTCTCTCTCTTTTTTTTTTTTTTTTTTTTTTTTACACAGGGTTTGACAAGGTTAAGGATCCCTAGCTTTATTGACAGCTATATTACAGGTTAAGGATTCCTAACTTTATTGGCAAGCTAAGAGCTGTTACCTACATCAGCTCATTTGAAAGCATTTTTATTGTTATGAGACATACAAGTACGGGACAGGATGAAGTTGGAGCCATCTGTGGGCCAGCATTTTCATTTGATCAACTGACTTTATCTCATTGACATCATTATGCTGTACGAATGTGTTCAATACTCGAGTCATCCTGGGTATATATGATCTCAGATGGAGTGAAGTTCTGGAGAAGGGTACAGCCAGAGTGAAGTTGCTGCTTTCTGCCCGTCTTGTGGCATAAAAGCTTGTTTCACGCTGTCCTCGAAGTGGATCCAAGTGTGGTACTTTGACAATATTGGCCTTGTACATAACAGTAAGGCCACCCACATCATCCTATGTTGAAGGCTCTGCTGAAATGACAGATCTATCCAGGATGGGTCCAGGCGAGAGATGAGACGTCTTGCTCTGTTCTCTACTCTGTCAAGCAGTCGCAGATGAGAGGGGGGGCAGACAAACCAAGAAAGTGGAGCATACTCAAGGTGCGAGCGCACTTGTGCCTCGTACAGAATCTTGCAACCCCTACTGTCAAGTAGATGCGAGATACGGCGAAGTGCTGTAAGCTTCCAGGCTGCCTTGTTTGCAAGATTTACAACATGGTTCTTCATGGTTAGTTTGGAGTCAAATTTCACCCCAAGGATATCAACTTCTTCTCCAGGTGCCAACACCCTCCCATTCATCCTTACTACTGCACCAGCATTACCATCATAGTGCCTAGAGACGATGATCATTTGCGTTTTCTCAGGTGCAAATGTTACTTGCCATCTATTTCCCCAAGCTGATATAGCTCTCAGCTGGTGATTGATGTAGCTTAGAGCAGCTGGCATTTCTTCTCTTGGATAAGTGAATGTCAGTGTGCAGTCGTCTGCATATGCATGTGATTCTTGGATGAGATGAAGAAGGTCGTTGAAGTAGACATTCCATAAAAATGGTCCCAGCACGCTACCTTGTGGAACACTTGCCCCAATAGGATGTCTGGCTGATTCCGTTCCATTGAGAACTACACTTAGAGATCTACCATGAAGGTAATCACTGAGGAGACGTAGGGTAGAGCCTGCAATTCCCAGTGCTTGAAGTTTTGGTAAGAGGCCCTGGTGCCACACCCGGTCGAAAGTGCCAGCAATGTCCAGTGCTACCACACAGCTGACTTTGGATTCATCCAGTGACTGGTGGAGAGGTTTAACAACAGATCAGCAGCTGAGTAACCTTTCCTGAAGCCATATTGATGATCACAAACTAGTCAGTGATAGTCAAAAAACTCTGTCATTTGTCTTGAGATTATTGTCTCAAGGATCTTACCAGTGATTGACAGGAGTGACACTGGTCTGTAGTTGCTGATTTCTGCTCTGCTCTCTCTTCTCTCTCTCTCTCTCTCTCTCTCTCTCTCTCTCTCTCTCGTTCTCTTTTTACCCATGATTCATTCATCAGCAGAGGGCACTAAACCTGTAAGGCTGCAGTACCTTCTTAATAACCAGGTTTGACCCGAATAAATATACAGCTCCGTTCCATTGCAACAAGAGCCGTGCACCATTGTGAAAACAGAGATGTGTATATCTTGTACACCGATGTATGAGTATTTCTCAATTTATATATCCCGATAGGTGTTTTTATAAACTGTTTCTATGTTCTTATAAACCGATATATATATATATATATATATATATATATATATATATATATATATATATATATATATATATATATATATATATATATATATATATATATATATATATATATATATATATATATATATATATATATATATATATATATATATATATATATATATATATACAAACACTGATCTCTGACTGAAGGAGACTCGAACCTACGAACCTTGGAACAAGGAACGCAGTGCTTTACCAATCTACCCCCACTGGACCAGTACCCTGGAGTCCAGCTTGCGCTAGACTTTGATCCAAGGCAGCCAGCTTTCAGGGAGAAGGCTTACAGCTTTTCGTCTCATCCCCTGCATGCATCAGCCTTTCTAGAGATATTAACAATGCAAGGAATTTGCAAGAGCAGCCGAAATATACACAAACACTGATCTCTGGCTGTAGGAGACTCGAACCTACGAACCTTGGAACAAGGTACGCAGTGCTTTACCAATCTACCCACACTGGACGAATACCTTGGAGTCCAGCTTGTGCTAGACTTTGATCCGAGGCAGCCAGCTTTCAGGGAGAAGGCTTACAGCTTTTCGTCTCATCCCCTGCATGCATCAGCCTTTCTAGAGATATTAACACTGCAAGGAATTCGCAAGAGCAGGCGAAATATACACAAACACTGATCTCTGGCTGAAGGACTCGAACCTACGAACCTTGGAACAAGGTACGCAGTGCTTTACCAATCTACCCACACTGGAATAATGCCTTGGAGTCCAGCTTGCCTAGACTTTGATCCAAGGCAGCCAGCTTTCAGGGAGAAGGCTTACAGCTTTTCATCTCATCCCCTGCATGCATCAGCCTTACTAGAGATATTAACAATGCAAGGAATTCGCAAGAGCAGGTGAAATATACACAAACACTGATCTCTGGCTGAAGGAGACTCGAACCTACGAACCTTGGAACAAGGTACGGAGCGCTTTACCAATCTACACACACTGGACCAATACTTTGGAGTCCAGCTTGCACTGGACTTTGATCCAAGAGAGCCAGCTTTCAGGGAGAAGGCTTACAGCTTTTCATCCTGAAAGCTGGCTGCTTTGGTTCAAAGTCTAGCGCAAGCTGGACTCCAAGGTATTGGTCTAGTGTGGGTAGATTTTTAAAGCACTGCATACCTTGTTCCAAGGTTCGTAGGTTCGAGTCTCCTTCAGCCAGAGATTAGTGTTTGGGTATATTTCGGCTGCTCTTGCGAATTATTTGCACACACACACACACACACACACACACACACACACACATACACACATATATATACACATATATATATATATATATATATATATATATATATATATATATATATGTATATATGTATATATATATATATATATATATATATATATATATATGTATATATACATATGTATATATATATATATATATATATATATATATGTATATATCTATACATATGTATATATATATATATATATATATATATATATATATATATATATATATGCAAAACAACCACTCTGAAAGAATAGAGAAATTCCAAGCGCTTTCGTGACTACTTACATTATCAAGGAACTATCATAGCATAGTTCCTTGATAATGTGAGTAGTCACGAAAGCGCTTGGAATTTCTCTATTCTTTCAGAGTGGTTGTTTTGCATATTTTGAAATCACCTGTTTACTGTGATCTTATTGCATATATATATATATGTCGTGCCGAATATGTAAAACTGGTCAATTAGCAAGAACTCATTTAAAATTAAGTCCTTTCTAAAATTTTCTCTTATAGGTTTAAAGATATATTTTTTTCATTAATGTTAATGTAAAAAAATTTAATTTTGCTCCAAAAGAATCTTAGAAAACTTACCTAACCTTATTGTTACAAGAACAATTTATTTTAGCCTAACCCAACCAAATATATTTTAGATTTGTTTACAATAACAAACACAGTGAAATATATTTTTTTCGTTAGGTTCAGAACGATTTTGGCGAAATTATTGCATACACAAATTTTCGCTTGTCCTATATGGCTATTTGAGCCAATATGGCAAGTTCTGCCTATTCGGCACGACATATTTATTTACACACACATATATATATATATATATATATATATATATATATATATATATATATATATATATATATATATATATATATATATATATATATATATATATATATATATATATATATATATATATATATATATATATATATATATATATATGTCGTACCGAATATGTAAAACTGGTCAATTAGCAAGAACTCATTTAAAATTAATTCCTTTCTGAAATTTTCTCTTATACGTTTAAAGATATATTTTTTTCATTAATGTTAATGTAAAAATTTATAATTTTACACCAAAAGAATCTTAGAAAACTTATCTAACCTTATTATAACAAGCGCAATTTATTTTAGCCTAACCCAACTACATATATTTTAGATTTGTTTACAATAATTTAATTTTAAACAAACACAGTGAAATATATTTTTTTTGTTAGTTTTTTTACTGTATCAAGATTTTTTAATACAACTTTAATATTAAAAGTCTTAAGAAGAGAAGGCACATCAACCAAGTTTTCATGGTAAGGGAGAACCAACATATTTTTAGTTGAATAAGGCTGGTTGTCCCTTTTATGTTAGTTCTCCCTTACCATGAAAACTTGGTTGATATGCCTTATCTTCTTAAAACTTTTAGTATTAATGTTGTATTCAAAAATCTTGATACAGTAAAAAAAACTTTTGATAAAGAATTCCCTCCAAAATTCTGATGGATGTGTCTATAAGATTCCTTGTAAAATTTGCGATAAAGTTTATTACGGTCAAACTGGTAAAAATCTCGAACTAAGATTAAAACAACATAAATATAGCATTTGAACTCATCGACACCATGCCCAACCCTTCTAGGGTAGGGTAGGTGCCTGAGCCAGAGCCTTTAGCTCGTAAGACTGTCATTCCCATTTGCCCCCTTGGGGCGGGGATGGCAGACCAGAGAGGCCTAGCTTGTGGCTAGGCCTGGGGACAGTTGGTCCCGAAGATGAGGAGGTACTTGTGCCTCCTCCCATGGGAGACTTAGGTCTCAGACACTCCCTAAAGAGGGAGCCAAGGCCGGGCCACCACTTGGAAAACGCCCGGGCCGGGAGAATACCGGCTGATCTTTAATAATAATAACAATAAGCATTTGAACTGGACAAGATTCCAATGCTCTATTTATTCATGTAAGAGATTTTAACCATCCAATTGATTTTCAAAAAGTTGAGAAAGTAGTATCAACCAAGTCCATTGTAGAAAGGAATATAATTGAATCTTGTTTCATAAAAAGCAGTTTTGACAATAATATGAATATTTTCTTTGGTTTATATAAATTAGATCCATTTATAATTAACAGTATTTGGGAAGAATTTAATAATACACTGGACAAATAATAATTTTTTAAATTTCTTATTTCTTGGGTAGAATAGTTTGTTTGTGGGTTGTGTGAAGGACCTGTCTAGTTGGGTTGGCAGGCCTGCTGCAATGTTTCTTTTCTTATGAGTCGCACTTCAGGTGTTTAACTGTTGTGGGATCTGATAGTGAGGTGTTGGCTAGACCCCTTATATAGATTCCTTTGATGCTTTACTTTCATAGTTCCTTGATAATGTGAGTAGTCACGAAAGCGCTTGGAATTTCTCTATTCTTTCACAGTGCTTGTTTTGCATATTCTAAAATCACCTGTTTACTGTGATCTTATTGCACACACACACACACACACACACACACATATATATACACATATATATATATATATATATATATATATATATATATATATATATATATATCTATATATATATATATACATATATATATATATATATATATACATATATATATATATATATATATATATATATATATATATATATATATATATATATATATATATATATATATATATATATATATATATATATATATAAATTGTTGCTTCTAATGTTTACCTTGATCACTACATTCTCTAATAATCTAATCTTCACAATACAAGCGACTTGACTTCAATCTTTCTCTTTTAATCGCATTTTTGTGATCTGTTTCCTGATGTTTTTATTAATTTTTCCTGTCTTATGACTTCTTCACCTGTGTTGACCTGTCCTCTCGTTTTCTTCAACTGACCCATCTTTTGACATTTTCCTCATTTCTTTGACCTTTCCTCTAGTTTTCTCCCAACTTTCTATTTTAGTTTATACTTAATATTGATTTAGAATCAGTATTGCGTTGTTTAAAATTTCATGCAAAAGTTGGAACGTGTGAAGGTCAAGATAGACAGGAGTCTGAGTATCTAGTATGCATGTGCGTGTTCAGTAGTGACCAGCCACGTCAACATGTGCGTGTTCAGTAGTGACCAGCCACGTCAACAGGAACTCAAGTACAATAACTTTAAAATATAATGGCACATAAACCAGCTGCTTATCTCTACCCCCTGTTTGACATTGTACATTCAGAAGCAATTTTACGAAATGAGAGTCACCTCTAAGTCTCCTTGATAATATGATAGTCATTTTGGGTCCTCAGGAATGAGAACTTATTTTTAACATGATATCGATGCTGTTCCTTTGACGTCGATGCTGTGATGCCGTGATGCTGTGATGCTGTGATGCTGTGATGCTGTGATGCTGTGATGCTGTGATGCTGTGATGTTGTGATGCTGTGCTGCCGTGATGCTGTGATGCTGTGATGCTGTGATGCTGTGATGCTGTGATGCTGTGATGCTGTGATGCCGTGATGCTGTGATGCTGTGATGCTGTGATGCTGTGATGCTGTGATGCTGTGATGCTGTGATGCTGTGATGCTGTGCTGCCGTGATGCTGTGATGCTGTGATGCTGTGATGCTGTGATGCTGTGATGCCGTGATGCTGTGATGCCGTGATGCTGTGCTGCTGTGATGCTGTGATGCTGTGATGCTGTGATGCTGTGATGCTGTGATGCCGTGATGCTGTGATGCTGTGATGCTGTGCTGCTGTGATGCTGTGATGCTGTGATGTTGTGATGCTGTGCTGCCGTGATGCTGTGATGCTGTGATGCTGTGATGCTGTGATGCTGTGATGCCGTGATGCTGTGCTGCTGTGATGCTGTGATGCTGTGATGCTGTGATGCTGTGATGCTGTGATGCTGTGATGCCGTGATGCTGTGATGCCGTGATGCTGTGCTGCTGTGATGCTGTGATGCTGTGATGCTGTGATGCTGTGATGCTGTGATGCTGTGATGTTGTGATGCTGTGCTGCCGTGACGCTGTGATGCTGTGATGCTGTGATGCCGTGATGCTGTGATGCCGTGATGCTGTGCTGCTGTGCTGCTGTGATGCTGTGATGCTGTGATGCTGTGATGCTGTGATGCCGTGATTCTGTGATGCCGTGATGCTGTGATGTTGTGATGCTGTGATGCTGTGATGCTGTGATGCTGTGATGCTGTGATGCTGTGATGCTGTGATGCTGTGATGCTGTGATGCCGTGATGCTGTGCTGCTGTGATGCTGTGATGCTGTGATGCTGTGATGCTGTGATGCTGTGATGCTGTGATGCTGTGATGCTGTGATGTTGTGATGCCGTGATGCTGTGATGCTGTGATGCTGTGATGCTGTGATGCCGTGATGCTGTGATGCTGTGCTGCTGTGATGCTGTGATGCTGTGATGCTGTGATGCTGTGATGCCGTGATGCTGTGATGCTGTGATGCTGTGATGCTGTGATGCTGTGATGCTGTGATGCTGTGATGCTGTGATGCCGTGATGCTGTGATGCTGTGATGCTGTGATGCTGTGATGCTGTGATGCTGTGATGCTGTGATGCCGTGATGCTGTGATGCTGTGATGCTGTGATGCTGTGATGCTGTGATGCTGTGATGCTGTGATGCCGTGATGCTGTGATGCTGTGCTGCTGTGATGCTGTGATGCTGTGATGCTGTGATGCCGTGATGCCGTGATGCTGTGCTGCTGTGATGCTGTGATGCTGTGATGCTGTGATGCTGTGATGCTGTGATGCCGTGATGCTGTGATGCCGTGATGCTGTGATGCTGTGATGCTGTGATGCTGTGATGCTGTGATGCTGTGATGCTGTGATGCTGTGCTGCCGTGATGCTGTGATGCTGTGATGCTGTGATGCTGTGATGCTGTGATGCCGTGATGCTGTGATGCCGTGATGCTGTGATGCTGTGATGCCGTGATGCTGTGATGCTGTGATGCTGTGATGCTGTGATGCTGTGATGCTGTGATGCCGTGATGCTGTGATGCTGTGATGCCGTGATGCTGTGATGCTGTGATGCTGTGATGCCGTGATGCTGTGATGCTGTGATGCTGTGATGCTGTGATGCTGTGATGCCGTGATGCCGTGATGCTGTGATGCTGTGATGCTGTGATGCTGTGCTGCTGTGATGCTGTGATGCTGTGATGCTGTGATGCTGTGATGCTGTGATGCTGTGCTGCCGTGATGCTGTGATGCTGTGATGCTGTGATGCCGTGATGCTGTGATGCTGTGATGCTGTGATGCTGTGCTGCCGTGATGCCGTGATGCTGTGATGCTGTGAGCAAGTTTGAACAGCAATATCGACTAGCATGGTGTTCTTTGTAACAAAATATTTCTTGAACTCTAAATCAGTATATTATATCTGATACGTGGATCAGGTCGGTGTTTGTTGAAAGTCAACATCAAGATTTTTAACTTGTTTTTCACGCTGAGTTACAGACAAAGTTGTGGACACTTGCGCAGCTACGGAGGGGACAGAGCGGAGGTTGTTGTGGCACTGACGCAGCTACGGAGGGGACAGAGCGGAGGTTGTTGTGGCACTGACGCAGCTACGGAGGGGACAGAGCGGAGGTTGTTGTGGCACTGACGCAGCTACGGAGGGGACAGAGCGGAGGTTCTTGTGGCACTGACGCAGCTACGGAGGGGACAGAGCGGAGGTTCTTGTGGCACTGACGCAGCTACGGAGGGGACAGAGCGGAGGTTGTTGTGGCACTGACGCAGCTACGGAGGGGACAGAGCTGAGGTTGTTGTGGCACTGACGCTGCTACGGAGGGGACAGAGCGGAGGTTGTTGTGGCACTGACGCAGCTACGGAGGGGACAGAGCGGAGGTTGTTGTGGCACTGACGCAGCTACGGAGGGGACAGAGCGGAGGTTGTTGTGGCACTGACGCAGCTACGGAGGGGACAGAGCGGAGGTTGTTGTGGCACTGACGCAGCTACGGAGGGGACAGAGCTGAGGTTGTTGTGGCACTGACGCAGCTACGGAGGGGACAGAGCGGAGGTTGTTGTGGCACTGACGCAGCTACGGAGGGGACAGAGCGGAGGTTGTTGTGGCACTGACGCAGCTACGGAGGGGACAGAGCGGAGGTTGTTGTGGCACTGACGCAGCTACGGAGGGGACAGAGCGGAGGTTGTTGTGGCACTGACGCAGCTACGGAGGGGACAGAGCGGAGGTTGTTGTGGCGCTGACGCAGCTATGGAGGGGACAGAGGGGACACAGTGGAGGTTGTTGTGGCACTGACGCAGCTACGGAGGGGACAGAGCGGAGGTTGTTGTGGCACTGACGCAGCTACGGAGGGGACAGAGCGTAGGTTGTTGTGGCACTCAGGCAGCTACGGAGGGGACAGAGCGGAGGTTGTTGTGGCACTGACCCAGCTACGGAGGGGACAGAGCGGAGGTTGTTGTGGCACTGACGCACCTACGGAGGGGACAGAGCGGAGGTTGTTGTGGCACTGACGCAGCTACGGAGGGGACAGAGCGGAGGTTGTTGTGGCACTGACGCAGCTACGGAGGGGACAGAGCGGAGGTTGTTGTGGCACTGACGCGGCTACGGAGCGGAGGTTGTTGTGGCAGACGGGACAGAGCGGAGGTTGTTGTGGCACTGACGCAGCTACGGAGGGGACAGAGCGGAGGTTGTTGTGGCACTGACGCAGCTACGGAGGGGACAGAGCGGAGGTTGTTGTGGCACTGACGCAGCTACGGAGGGGACAGAGCGGAGGTTGTTGTGGCACTGACGCAGCTACGGAGGGGACAGAGCGGAGGTTGTTGTGGCACTGACGCAGCTACGGAGGGGACAGAGCGGAGGTTGTTGTGGCACTGACGCAGCTACGGAGGGGACAGAGCGGAGGTTGTTGTGGCACTGACGCAGCTACGGAGGGGACAGAGCGGAGGTTGTTGTGGCACTGACGCAGCTACGGAGGGGACAGAGCGGAGGTTGTTGTGGCACTGACGCAGCTACGGAGGGGACAGAGCGGAGGTTGTTGTGGCACTGACGCAGCTACGGAGGGGACAGAGCGGAGGTTGTTGTGGCACTGACGCAGCTACGGAGGGGACAGAGCGGAGGTTGTTGTGGCACTGACGCAGCTACGGAGGGGACAGAGCGGAGGTTGTTGTGGCACTGACGCAGCTACGGAGGGGACAGAGCGGAGGTTGTTGTGGCACTGACGCAGCTACGGAGGGGACAGAGCGGAGGTTGTTGTGGCACTGACGCAGCTACGGAGGGGACAGAGCGGAGGTTGTTGTGGCACTGACGCAGCTACGGAGGGGACAGAGCGGAGGTTGTTGTGGCACTGACGCAGCTACGGAGGGGACAGAGCGGAGGTTGTTGTGGCACTGACGCAGCTACGGAGGGGACAGAGCGGAGGTTGTTGTGGCACTGACGCAGCTACGGAGGGGACAGAGCGGAGGTTGTTGTGGCACTGACGCAGCTACGGAGGGGACAGAGCGGAGGTTGTTGTGGCACTGACGCAGCTACGGAGGGGACAGAGCGGAGGTTGTTGTGGCACTGACGCAGCTACGGAGGGGACAGAGCGGAGGTTGTTGTGGCACTGACGCAGCTACGGAGGGGACACAGCGGAGGTTGTTGTGGCACTGACGCAGCTACGGAGGGGACAGAGCGGAGGTTGTTGTGGCACTGACGCAGCTACGGAGGGGACAGAGCGGAGGTTGTTGTGTCACTGACGCAGCTACGGAGGGGACACAGCGGAGGTTGTTGTGGCACTGACGCAGCTACGGAGGGGACAGAGCGGAGGTTGTTGTGGCACTGACGCAGCTACGGAGGGGACAGAGCGGAGGTTGTTGTGGCACTGACGCAGCTACGGAGGGGACAGAGCGGAGGTTGTTGTGGCACTGACGCAGCTACGGAGGGGACAGAGCGGAGGTTGTTGTGGCACTGACGCAGCTACGGAGGGGACAGAGCGGAGGTTGTTGTGGCACTGACGCAGCTACGGAGGGGACAGAGCGGAGGTTGTTGTGGCACTGACGCAGCTACGGAGGGGACAGAGCGGAGGTTGTTGTGGCACTGACGCAGCTACGGAGGGGACAGAGCGGAGGTTGTTGTGGCACTGACGCAGCTACGGAGGGGACAGAGCGGAGGTTGTTGTGGCACTGACGCAGCTACGGAGGGGACAGAGCGGAGGTTGTTGTGGCACTGACGCAGCTACGGAGGGGACAGAGCGGAGGTTGTTGTGGCACTGACGCAGCTACGGAGGGGACAGAGCGGAGGTTGTTGTGGCACTGACGCAGCTACGGAGGGGACAGAGCGGAGGTTGTTGTGGCACTGACGCAGCTACGGAGGGGACAGAGCGGAGGTTGTTGTGGCACTGACGCAGCTACGGAGGGGACAGAGCGGAGGTTGTTGTGGCACTGACGCAGCTACGGAGGGGACAGAGCGGAGGTTGTTGTGGCACTGACGCAGCTACGGAGGGGACAGAGCGGAGGTTGTTGTGGCACTGACGCAGCTACGGAGGGGACAGAGCGGAGGTTGTTGTGGCACTGACGCAGCTACGGAGGGGACAGAGCGGAGGTTGTTGTGGCACTGACGCAGCTACGGAGGGGACAGAGCGGAGGTTGTTGTGGCACTGACGCAGCTACGGAGGGGACAGAGCGGAGGTTGTTGTGGCACTGACGCAGCTACGGAGGGGACAGAGCGGAGGTTGTTGTGGCACTGACGCAGCTACGGAGGGGACAGAGCGGAGGTTGTTGTGGCACTGACGCAGCTACGGAGGGGACAGAGAGGAGGTTGTTGTGGCACTGACGCAGCTACGGAGGGGACAGAGCGGAGGTTGTTGTGGCACTGACGCAGCTACGGAGGGGACAGAGCGGAGGTTGTTGTGGCACTGACGCAGCTACTGAGGGGACAGAGCGGAGGTTGTTGTGGCACTGACGCAGCTACGGAGTGGACAGAGCGGTGGTTGTTGTGGCACTGACGCAGCTACGGAGGGGACAGAGCGGAGGTTGTTGTGGCACTGACGCAGCTACGGAGGGGACAGAGCGGAGGTTGTTGTGGCACTGACGTAGCTACGGAGGGGACACAGCGGAGGTTGTTGTGGCACTGACGCAGCTACGGAGGGGACAGAGCGGAGGTTGTTGTGGCACTGACGCAGCTACGGAGGGGACAGAGCGGAGGTTGTTGTGGCACTGACGCAGCTACGGAGGGGACAGAGCGGAGGTTGTTGTGGCACTGACGCAGCTACGGAGGGGACAGAGCGGAGGTTGTTGTGGCACTGACGCAGCTACGGAGGGGACAGAGCGGAGGTTGTTGTGGCACTGACGCAGCTACGGAGGGGACAGAGCGGAGGTTGTTGTGGCACTGACGCAGCTACGGAGGGGACAGAGCGGAGGTTGTTGTGGCACTGACGCAGCTACGGAGGGGACAGAGCGGAGGTTGTTGTGGCACTGACGCAGCTACGGAGGGGACAGAGCGGAGGTTGTTGTGGCACTGACGCAGCTACGGAGGGGACAGAGCGGAGGTTGTTGTGGCACTGACGCAGCTACGGAGGGGACAGAGCGGAGGTTGTTGTGGCACTGACGCAGCTACGGAGGGGACAGAGCGGAGGTTGTTGTGGCACTGACGCAGCTACGGAGGGGACAGAGCGGAGGTTGTTGTGGCACTGACGCAGCTACGGAGGGGACAGAGCGGAGGTTGTTGTGGCACTGACGCAGCTACGGAGGGGACAGAGCGGAGGTTGTTGTGGCACTGACGCAGCTACGGAGGGGACAGAGCGGAGGTTGTTGTGGCACTGACGCAGCTACGGAGGGGACAGAGCGGAGGTTGTTGTGGCACTGACGCAGCTACGGAGGGGACAGAGCGGAGGTTGTTGTGGCACTGACGCAGCTACGGAGGGGACAGAGCGGAGGTTGTTGTGGCACTGACGCAGCTACGGAGGGGACAGAGCGGAGGTTGTTGTGGCACTGACGCAGCTACGGAGGGGACAGAGCGGAGGTTGTTGTGGCACTGACGCAGCTACGGAGGGGACAGAGCGGAGGTTGTTGTGGCACTGACGCAGCTACGGAGGGGACAGAGCGGAGGTTGTTGTGGCACTGACGCAGCTACGGAGGGGACAGAGCGGAGGTTGTTGTGGCACTGACGCAGCTACGGAGGGGACAGAGCGGAGGTTGTTGTGGCACTGACGCAGCTACGGAGGGGACAGAGCGGAGGTTGTTGTGGCACTGACGCAGCTACGGAGGGGACAGAGCGGAGGTTGTTGTGGCACTGACGCAGCTACGGAGGGGACAGAGCGGAGGTTGTTGTGGCACTGACGCAGCTACGGAGGGGACAGAGCGGAGGTTGTTGTGGCACTGACGCAGCTACGGAGGGGACAGAGCGGAGGTTGTTGTGGCACTGACGCAGCTACGGTGGGGACAGAGCGGAGGTTGTTGTGACACTCACGCAGCTACGGAGGGGACAGAGCGGAGGTTGTTGTGGCACTGACGCAGCTACGGAGGGGACAAAGCGGAGGTTGTTGTGGCACTGACGCAGCTACGGAGGGGACAGAGCGGAGGTTGTTGTGGCACTGACGCAGCTACGGAGGGGACAGAGCGGAGGTTGTTGTGGCACTGACGCAGCTACGGAGGGGACAGAGCGGAGGTTGTTGTGGCACTGACGCAGCTACGGAGGGGACAGAGCGGAGGTTGTTGTGGCACTGACGCAGCTACGGAGGGGACAGAGCGGAGGTTGTTGTGGCACTGACGCAGCTACGGAGGGGACAGAGCGGAGGTTGTTGTGGCACTGACGCAGCTACGGAGGGGACAGAGCGGAGGTTGTTGTGGCACTGACGCAGCTACGGAGGGGACAGAGCGGAGGTTGTTGTGGCACTGACGCAGCTACGGAGGGGACAGAGCGGAGGTTGTTGTGGCACTGACGCAGCTACGGAGGGGACAGAGCGGAGGTTGTTGTGGCACTGACGCAGCTACGGAGGGGACAGAGCGGAGGTTGTTGTGGCACTGACGCAGCTACGGAGGGGACAGAGCGGAGGTTGTTGTGGCACTGACGCAGCTACGGAGGGGACAGAGCGGAGGTTGTTGTGGCACTGACGCAGCTACGGAGGGGACAGAGCGGAGGTTGTTGTGGCACTGACGCAGCTACGGAGGGGACAGAGCGGAGGTTGTTGTGGCACTGACGCAGCTACGGAGGGGACAGAGCGGAGGTTGTTGTGGCACTGACGCAGCTACGGAGGGGACAGAGCGGAGGTTGTTGTGGCACTGACGCAGCTACGGAGGGGACAGAGCGGAGGTTGTTGTGGCACTGACGCAGCTACGGAGGGGACAGAGCGGAGGTTGTTGTGGCACTGACGCAGCTACGGAGGGGACAGAGCGGAGGTTGTTGTGGCACTGACGCAGCTACGGAGGGGACAGAGCGGAGGTTGTTGTGGCACTGACGCAGCTACGGAGGGGACAGAGCGGAGGTTGTTGTGGCACTGACGCAGCTACGGAGGGGACAGAGCGGAGGTTGTTGTGGCACTGACGCAGCTACGCAGGGGACAGAGCGGAGGTTGTTGTGGCCCTGACGCAGCTACGGAGGGGACAGAGCGGAGGTTGTTGTGGCAGTGACGCAGCTACGGAGGGGACAGAGCGGAGGTTGTTGTGGCACTGACGCAGCTACGGAGGGGACAGAGCGGAGGTTGTTGTGGCACTGACGCAGCTACGGAGGGGACAGAGCGGAGGTTGTTGTGGCACTGACGCAGCTACGGAGGAGACAGAGCGGAGGTTGTTGTGGCACTGACGCAGCTACGGAGGGGACACAGCGGAGGTTGTTGTGGCACTGACGCAGCTACGGAGGGGACAGAGCGGAGGTTGTTGTGGCACTGACGCAGCTACGGAGGGGACAGAGCGGAGGTTGTTGTGGCACTGACGCAGCTACGGAGGGGACAGAGCGGAGGTTGTTGTGGCACTGACGCAGCTACGGAGGGGACAGAGCGGAGGTTGTTGTGGCACTGACGCAGCTACGGAGGGGACAGAGCGGAGGTTGTTGTGGCACTGACGCAGCTACGGAGGGGACAGAGCGGAGGTTGTTGTGGCACTGACACAGCTACGGAGGGGACAGAGCGGAGGTTGTTGTGGCACTGACGCAGCTACGGAGGGGACAGAGCGGAGGTTGTTGTGGCACTGACGCAGCTACGGAGGGGACAGAGCGGAGGTTGTTGTGGCACTGACGCAGCTACGGAGGGGACAGAGCGGAGGTTGTTGTGGCACTGACGCAGCTACGGAGGGGACAGAGCGGAGGTTGTTGTGGCACTGACGCAGCTACGGAGGGGACAGAGCGGAGGTTGTTGTGGCACTGACGCAGCTACGGAGGGGACAGAGCGGAGGTTGTTGTGGCACTGACGCAGCTACGGAGGGGACAGAGCGGAGGTTGTTGTGGCACTGACGCAGCTACGGAGGGGACAGAGCGGAGGTTGTTGTGGCACTGACGCAGCTACGGAGGGGACAGAGCGGAGGTTGTTGTGGCACTGACGCAGCTACGGAGGGGACAGAGCGGAGGTTGTTGTGGCACTGACGCAGCTACGGAGGGGACAGAGCGGAGGTTGTTGTGGCACTGACGCAGCTACGGAGGGGACAGAGCGGAGGTTGTTGTGGCACTGACGCAGCTACGGAGGGGACAGAGCGGAGGTTGTTGTGGCACTGACGCAGCTACGGAGGGGACAGAGCGGAGGTTGTTGTGGCACTGACGCAGCTACGGAGGGGACAGAGCGGAGGTTGTTGTGGCACTGACGCAGCTACGGAGGGGACAGAGCGGAGGTTGTTGTGGCACTGACGCAGCTACGGAGGGGACAGAGCGGAGGTTGTTGTGGCACTGACGCAGCTACGGAGGGGACAGAGCGGAGGTTGTTGTGGCACTGACGCAGCTACGGAGGGGACAGAGCGGAGGTTGTTGTGGCACTGACGCAGCTACGGAGGGGACAGAGCGGAGGTTGTTGTGGCACTGACGCAGCTACGGAGGGGACAGAGCGGAGGTTGTTGTGGCACTGACGCAGCTACGGAGGGGACAGAGCGGAGGTTGTTGTGGCACTGACGCAGCTACGGAGGGGACAGAGCGGAGGTTGTTGTGGCACTGACGCAGCTACGGAGGGGACAGAGCGGAGGTTGTTGTGGCACTGACGCAGCTACGGAGGGGACAGAGCGGAGGTTGTTGTGGCACTGACGCAGCTACGGAGGGGACAGAGCGGAGGTTGTTGTGGCACTGACGCAGCTACGGAGGGGACAGAGCGGAGGTTGTTGTGGCACTGACGCAGCTACGGAGGGGACAGAGCGGAGGTTGTTGTGGCACTGACGCAGCTACGGAGGGGACAGAGCGGAGGTTGTTGTGGCACTGACGCAGCTACGGAGGGGACAGAGCGGAGGTTGTTGTAGCACTGACGCAGCTACGGAGGGGACAGAGCGGAGGTTGTTGTGGCACTGACGCAGCTACGGAGGGGACAGAGCGGAGGTTGTTGTGGCACTGACGCAGCTACGGAGGGGACAGAGCGGAGGTTGTTGTGGCACTGACGCAGCTACGGAGGGGACAGAGCGGAGGTTGTTGTGGCACTGACGCAGCTACGGAGGGGACAGAGCGGAGGTTGTTGTGGCACTGACGCAGCTACGGAGGGGACAGAGCGGAGGTTGTTGTGGCACTGACGCAGCTACGGAGGGGACAGAGCGGAGGTTGTTGTGGCACTGACGCAGCTACGGAGGGGACAGAGCGGAGGTTGTTGTGGCACTGACGCAGCTACGGAGGGGACAGAGCGGAGGTTGTTGTGGCACTGACGCAGCTACGGAGGGGACAGAGCGGAGGTTGTTGTGGCACTGACGCAGCTACGGAGGGGACAGAGCGGAGGTTGTTGTGGCACGGAGGGGACAGAGCGGAGGTTGTTGTGGCACTCACGCAGCTACGGAGGGGACAGAGCGGAGGTTGTTGTGGCACTGACGCAGCTACGGAGGGGACAGAGCGGAGGTTGTTGTGGCACTGACGCAGCTACGGAGGGGACAGAGCGGAGGTTGTTGTGGCACTGACGCAGCTACGGAGGGGACAGAGCGGAGGTTGTTGTGGCACTGACGCAGCTACGGAGGGGACAGAGCGGAGGTTGTTGTGGCACTGACGCAGCTACGGAGGGGACAGAGCGGAGGTTGTTGTGGCACTGACGCAGCTACGGAGGGGACAGAGCGGAGGTTGTTGTGGCACTGACGCAGCTACGGAGGGGACAGAGCGGAGGTTGTTGTGGCACTGACGCAGCTACGGAGGGGACAGAGCGGAGGTTGTTGTGGCACTGACGCAGCTACGGAGGGGACAGAGCGGAGGTTGTTGTGGCACTGACGCAGCTACGGAGGGGACAGAGCGGAGGTTGTTGTGGCACTCACGCAGCTACGGAGGGGACAGAGCGGAGGTTGTTGTGGCACTGACGCAGCTACGGAGGGGACAGAGCGGAGGTTGTTGTGGCACTGACGCAGCTACGGAGGGGACAGAGCGGAGGTTGTTGTGGCACTGACGCAGCTACGGAGGGGACAGAGCGGAGGTTGTTGTGGCACTGACGCAGCTACGGAGGGGACAGAGCGGAGGTTGTTGTGGCACTGACGCAGCTACGGAGGGGACACAGCGGAGGTTGTTGTGGCACTGACGCAGCTACGGAGGGGACAGAGCGGAGGTTGTTGTGGCACTCACGCAGCTACGGAGGGGACAGAGCGGAGGTTGTTGTGGCACTGACGCAGCTACGGAGGGGACAGAGCGGAGGTTGTTGTGGCACTGACGCAGCTACGGAGGGGACAGAGCGGAGGTTGTTGTGGCACTGACGCAGCTACGGAGGGGACAGAGCGGAGGTTGTTGTGGCACTGACGCAGCTACGGAGGGGACAGAGCGGAGGTTGTTGTGGCACTCACGCAGCTACAGAGGGGGCAGAGCGTAGGTTGTTGTGGCACTGACGCAGCTACGGAGGGGACAGAGCGGAGGTTGTTGTGGCACTGACGCAGCTACGGAGGGGGCAGAGCGGAGGTTGTTGTGGCACTGACGCAGCTACAGAGTGGACAGAGCGGAGGTTGTTGTGGCACTGACGCAGCTACGGAGGGGACAGAGCGGAGGTTGTTGTGGCACTCACGCAGCTACGGAGGGGACAGAGCGGAGGTTGTTGTGGCACTGACGCAGCTACGGAGGGGGCAGAGCGGAGGTTGTTGTGGCACTCACGCAGCTACGGAGGGGACAGAGCGGAGGTTGTTGTGGCACTCACGCAGCTACGGAGGGGACAGAGCGGAGGTTGTTGTGGCACTCACGCAGCTACGGAGGGGACAGAGCGGACGTTGTTGTGGCACTGACGCAGCTACGGAGGGGGCAGAGCGGAGGTTGTTGTGGCACTGACGCGGCTACGGAGGGGGCAGAGCGTAGGTTGTTCGGGCACTGACGCAGCTACGGAGGGGACAGAGCAGAGGTTGTTGTGGCACTGACGCGGCTACGGAGGGGGCAGAGCGTAGGTTGTTGTGGCACTGACGCAGCTATGGAGGGGACAGAGCGGAGGTTGTTGTGGCACTGACGCAGCTACGGAGGGGGCAGAGCGGAGGTTGTTGTGGCACTGACGCGGCTACGGAAGGGGCAGAGCGGAGGTTGTTCGGGCACAGTCGCAGCTACGGAGGGGGCAGAGCGGAGGTTGTTGTGGCACTGACGCAGCTACGGAGGGGACAGAGCGGAGGTTGTTGTGGCACTGACGCAGCTATGGAGGGGACAGAGCGGAGGTTGTTGTGGCACTGACGCAGCTGCGGAGGGGGCAGGGCGGAGGTTGTTGTGGCACTGACGCAGCTACGGAGGGGACAGAGCGGAGGTTGTTGTGGCACTGACGCGGCTACGGAGGGGGCAGAGCGGAGGTTGTTCGAGCACTGACGCAGCTATGGAGGGGGCAGAGCGGAGGTTGTTGTGGCACTGACGCAGCTATGGAGGGGACAGAGCGGAGATTGTTGTGGCACTGACGCAGCTATGGAGGGGACAGAGCGGAGGTTGTTGTGGCACTGACGCAGCTACGGAGGGGACAGAGCGGAGGTTGTTGTGGCACTGACGCAGCTATGGAGGGGACAGAGCGGAGGTTGTTGTGGCACTGACGCAGCTACGGAGGGGGCAGAGCGGAGGTTGTTGTGGCACTGACGCAGCTACGGAGGGGACAGAGCGGAGGTTGTTGTGGCACTGACGCAGCTAC
This sequence comes from Cherax quadricarinatus, assembly GCF_038502225.1. Classification (NCBI taxonomy): domain Eukaryota; kingdom Metazoa; phylum Arthropoda; class Malacostraca; order Decapoda; family Parastacidae; genus Cherax; species Cherax quadricarinatus. The sequence goes on along the minus strand of NW_027196562.1, from coordinate 18,625 downwards.
GGAGGGGGCAGAGCGGAGGTTGTTCGGGCACTGACGCAGCTACGGAGGGGGCAGAGCGGAGGTTGTTGTGGCACTGACGCAGCTACGGAGGGGACAGAGCGGAGGTTGTTGTGGCACTGACGCAGCTATGGAGGGGACAGAGCGGAGGTTGTTGTGGCACTGACGCAGCTACGGAGGGGACAGAGCGGAGGTTGTTGTGGCACTGACGCAGCTACGGAGGGGGCAGAGCAGAGGTTGTTTGGGCACTGATGCAGCTACGGAGGGGGCAGAGCGGAGGTTGTTCGGGCACTGACGCAGCTACGGAGGGGGCAGAGCGGAGGTTGTCCGGGCACTGACGCAGCTACGGAGGGGGCAGAGCGGAGGTTGTTCGGGCACTGACGCAGCTACGGAGGGGGCAGAGCGGAGGTTGTTCGGGCACTGATGCAGCTACGGAGGGGGCAGAGCAGAGGTTGTTCGGGCACTGATGCAGCTACGGAGGGGGCAGAGCGGAGGTTGTTGTGGCACTGACGCAGCTACGGAGGGGGCAGAGCGGAGGTTGTTCGGGCACTGACGCAGCTATGGAGGGGGCAGAGCGGAGGTTGTTGTGGCACTGACGCAGCTACGGAGGGGGCAGAGCGGAGGTTGTTGTGGCACTGACGCAGCTACGGAGGGGGCAGAGCGGAGGTTGTTGTGGCACTGATGCAGCTATGGAGGGGGCAGAGCGGAGGTTGTTGTGGCACTCAGGCAGCTACGGAGGGGACAGAGCAGAGGTTGTTGTCGCACTGACGCAGCTACGGAGGGGGCGGAGCTCCCGGCTTATGACTAATGCTGCTAAAGAGACCCTCTGAAACAATCACTTTTAATTTTATTATTTAAAAGTTTATGAATTTGAATTTTTTTCAACCATTAAAATACAATATTTTTTCTTGCAGGATACTAGAGAACTTGTAATTAGAAAGTAATTGAGAAAATAAAACTGTATAAAATATCATAATTGTTTACTGTTGTTTAAAAGATTTTTGAGGAGAGACTTTCCTATTTTTTTTTTTAACATTTCTCACGAATATTTTCGACCGCTTTCTCACATATTTTTGTTTATTACTCCAGAACGCCTTACTCAATTGGCTTCAAATTTTCAATGCTTGTGTAATGTACAATAGGCAAGATTCATGGGACTATTTGCATTCGACGATGACCTATCCTGCACTTGCCTAACCTTTAGGCGTGATCTACTTCCACAGTTGAATTTATCAAGTGTGATACCACCTACCACTGCTGCACCTCACCTGTCTACAGTATATAAGCCACTTCTGCTGCACCTCACCTGTCTACAGTATATAAGCCACTTCTGCTGCACCTCACCTGTCTACAGTATATAAGCCACTTCTGCTGCACCTCACCTGTCTACAGTATATAAGCCACTTCTGCTGCACCTCACCTGTCTACAGTATATAAGCCACTTCTGCTGCACCTCACCTGCCTACAGTATATAAGCCACTTCTGCTGCACCTCACCTGCCTACAGTATATAAGCCACTTCTGCTGCACCTCACCTGCCCACAGTATATAAGCCACTTCTGCTGCACCTCACCTGCCTACAGTATATAAGCCACTTCTGCTGCACCTCACCTGCCTACAGTGTATAAGCCACTTCTGCTGCACCTCACATACCTACAGTGCATAAACCACTTCTGCTGCACCTCACCTGCCTGCAGTATATAAGCCACTTCTGCTGCACCTCACCTGCCTACAGTATATAAGCCACTTCTGCTGCAACTCACCTGCCTACAGTATATAAACCACTTCTGCTGCACCTCACCTGCCTACAGTATATAAGCCACTTCTGCTGCACCTCACCTGTCTACAGTATATAAGCCACTTCTGCTGCACCTCACCTGCCTACAGTATATAAGCCACTTCTGCTGCACCTCACCTGTCTACAGTATATAAGCCACTTCTGCTGCACCTCACCTGCCTACAGTATATAAACCACTTCTGCTGCACCTCACCTGCCTACAGTATATAAGCCACTTCTGCTGCACCTCACCTGTCTACAGTATATAAGCCACTTCTGATGCACCTCACCTGTCTACAGTATATAAGCCACTTCTGCTGCACCTCACCTGCCTACAGTATATAAGCCACTTCTGATGCACCTCACCTGCCTACAGTATATAAGCCACTACAGTACAGTATATAAGCCACTTCTGCTGCACCTCACCTGCCTACTACAGTATATAAGCCACTTCTGCTGCACCTCACCTGCCTACAGTATAGATGCCACTCCTGCTGCACCTCACCTGCCTACAGTATATAAGCCACTTCTGCTGCACCTCACCTGCCTACAGTATATAAGCCACTTCTGCTGCACCTCACCTGCCTACAGTATATAAGCCGCTTCTGCTGCACCTCACCTGCCTACAGTATATAAGCCGCTTCTGCTGCACCTCACCTCACCTGCCTACAGTATATAAGCCTACAGTATATAAGCTTCTGCTGCACCTCACCTGCCTAGCCACTTCTGCTGCACCTCACCTGCCTGCCTGCCACTTCTGCTGCACCTGCACCTGCCTACACAGTATATAAGCCACTTCTGCTGCCTCACCTGCCTACAGTATATAAGCCACTTCTGCCCTCACCTGCCTACAGTATATAAGCCACTTCTGCTGCACCTCATTCTGCTGCACCTCACCTGCCTACAGTATATAAGCCACTTCTGCTGCACCTCACCTGCCTAGCTGCACCTCACCTGCCTACAGTATATAAGCCACTTCTGCTGCACCTCATCTGTCTACTCACCTTCTGCTGCACCTCACCTGCCTACAGTATATAAGCCACTTCTGCTGCAACTCACCTGCCTACAGTATATAAACCACTTCTGCTGCACCTCACCTGCCTACAGTATATAAGCCACTTCTGCTGCACCTCACCTGTCTACAGTATATAAGCCACTTCTGCTGCACCTCACCTGCCTACAGTATATAAGCCACTTCTGCTGCACCTCACCTGCCTACAGTATATAAGCCGCTTCTGCTGCACCTCACCTGCCTACAGTATATAAGCCGCTTCTGCTGCACCTCACCTGCCTACAGTATATAAGCCGCTTCTGCTGCACCTCACCTGCCTACAGTATATAAGCCGCTTCTGCTGCACCTCATATACCTACAGTTTATAACTCACTTTTTCGCACATATGTTTTATTCTTTACAAGATTGATGGACTGATTACATGACTCAAGGCTGAGGGATTGTCTACCTCAAACTCCTCCTGTTGTTTACCATTCTCCTCTGTATGGACTGATGAAGTCACTGTGTGGTGAAACGTTTCCTCAATACAGATACCCAAGTGTTGCACATGTATCTATCTTATTAACTTATCTACTACGCTACATAGGTAATTCCAATATTTGTTGTGATAGATAGACTCAAGCTCCTCTGACCAACTTCACAACTTAGAATGTAACTTAGAAGAAAGTTGATGTGGTATGAACATTGGTAATAAATACTGACAAGTTGGTTTAGAAAAACACCTAAACAAACACTGGTACATATTTATTGCAAAACTTATCGCTGGTGACGTCATTCTAATAAATATATCTTAATGTTCGTTTAAGAAAGTTGATATATTTAATGGCGTGTAGATGTGCTCTAGTATTATTTTACCTTAAACATTTGTTTCTTCAGCTTTAGTGAGGGCTCTTGATTCAAGGAACTGGGCTTCCCATTTGCTTGGATCAACTTCCCATCTACAGGCACTATATAACCCCTTCGGGTTTATAAGGACATAAAGAAGCAATGCGGCAGACCTACTGGCCCATGCCAGGCAGGTCCAACTTGATGGAAAGAATCTCCAAGGATTATGACGCAGAGTTTGTAGAGGAAGATGGAACAATTTAATTCCTGCATAACTTTCATTAAGTCACTGATCACATTACTATTTATTTCTACCAACACATAAACATTTGATAAGTCAGACAAATATGCAGCAGCTAGATGTCTTTATTGCCAAACATTTCACCTACACACTAGGTTTCTTCAGTGTCCACACTGTTGCTTTATCTTCACACTGTTCCACATTATGGAATAGAACTCTTCCCAGGCTGAGGGACTCACCACCTCAAAACTACGTCTTAAAGGCTGATGGACTGATTACATCCTCTTAACATCTCTACTGCTTCTGCTAAACTCTTCTGTACTTGACTGAAGAAGCCTGATGTGTAGGTAAAACGTTTCGGAATAAATATACCTAACTGTTGCATATGTGTCTTACCAACTTAAACTTATCACATAAACATTTGTGGTTGAATTAACCAGGCGCACTTAGCAGCAACCAGGGAGTTATTGGAACAGTTTCAACAAAGATTGGAAGGATAATTGATTCAGACGTAGATATCACCCAACTTCAGCAGGATTTAGACAAACTCAGTTCCTGCTCAGAATAGTGGTAGATGCAGTTCAGTGTACATAAATGTAAAGTTGTAAAGCTCGGGAATGTTCATAACCCCAGCACTTATCAGCTTAATAATGTTGAACTTAGCCATACAGACTGTGAGAAAGACTTGGTGGTTATGGTGAGCAGCAACCTTAAACCAAGACAGCAATGTCTAAGCGTATGTAATAAGGCAAATACATTACTGAGATTTATATCAAGAAGTGTAAGCAACAGAAGTCCAGAGGTTATATTACAGCATTATGCATCATTAGTAAGACCTCACCTGGATTATGCAGCTCAGTTCTGGTCTCCATATTACAGAATGGATATAAATTCACTAGAAAACATCCAGCGTAGAAGGACAAAATTAATTCATAACATTAGAAATCTGTGGTATGAATAAAGATTGAAGAGTCTTAAACTACATTCACTTGTAAGACGAAGAATGAAGAGAAACATGATCGATGTGTATAAGTGGAAGATGGGTATTAATAAAGGAGATAGAAATAATGAAGATTGAGACACTTATGGAACATATGGGAGTCTTTATTGAAGAAACGTTTCGCCACACAGTGGCTTCATCAGTCCATACAAAGTAGACATGGGTCAGGCGCATAGGAGTCTGAGGTAATCAGTCCCTTCAGTCCATCACTACAAGAACGATGGACTGAACACATCGACTCCAGGCAGATTGACTGATTACTTCAAACTCCTCCTCAACTTACCCATTTCTACTTTGTATTGGACTGAAGAAGCCACTGTGTGGCGATACATTCCTTCAATAAAGATTCCCATATGTTCCATAAGTATTTGTGTATTGTTCCATTCACGGTATTGTGCCTTTTTGTTCATTAAAAAAATGAATGAAATCAGACGAAAATTTAAGATTTCTTTCTGAAACTCCTTCTTAAGAATCATAATTCAACACACCATTAAAAGAAAGAAATTATTTTTTCATTATTTCCAAGACAAAATTCTTGTTTGGAAGCATTCTGAGGAAGTAATGTAATTCTTGTTTGGAAGCATCCTGAGGAAGTAATGTAATTCTTGTTTGGAAGCATCCTGAGGAAGTAATGTAATTCTTGTTTGGAAGCATCCTGAGGAAGTAATGTAATTCTTGTTTGGAAGCATCCTGAGGAAGTAATGTAATTCTTGTTTGGAAGCATCCTGAGGAAGTAATGTAATTCTTGTTTGCAAGCATCCTGAGGAAGTAATGTAATTCTTGTTTGGAAGCATCCTGAGGAAGTAATGTAATTCTTGTTTGGAAGCATCCTGAGGAAGTAATGTAATTCTTGTTTGCAAGCATCCTGAGGAAGTAATGTAATTATTGTTTGGAAGAATCCTGAGGAAGTAATGTAATTATTGTTTGGAAGCATCCTGAGGAAGTAATGTAATTATTGTTTGGAAGCATCCTGAGGAAGTAATGTAATTCTTGTTAGGAAGCATCCTGAGGAAGTAATGTAATTCTTGTTAGGAAGCATCCTGAGGAAGTAATGTAATTCTTGTTAGGAAGCATCCTGAGGAAGTAATGTAATTCTTGTTAGGAAGCATCCTGAGGAAGTAATGTAATTATTGTTTGGAAGCATCCTGAGGAAGTAATGTAATTCTTGTTTGGAAGCATCCTGAGGAAGTAATGTAATTCTTGTTTGGAAGCATCCTGAGGAAGTAATGTAATTCTTGTTTGGAAGCATCCTGAGGAAGTAATGTAATTCTTGTTTGGAAGCATCCTGAGGAAGTAATGTAATTCTTGTTTGGAAGCATCCTGAGGAAGTAATGTAATTCTTGTTTGGAAGCATCCTGAGGAAGTAATGTAATTCTTGTTAGGAAGCATCCTGAGGAAGTAATGTAACTCCTCTTGTTCACCACTAAAACCAGAATTTCAATGTGAAGATCAAGGGACAGAGTGGAGACTTACATTAGTCTCCACACTGTCCCTTGATCTTCACATTGTTCCAGACTATGGAACAAAACTCTTCTCCAGGCTGAGGGACTGACCACCTCAAATCTACGTCAAGGGTGATTGACTGATTACATCGTCTTCACATCTCTACTGCTCCTGCCTACTTTCTGCACTCGACTGAAAAAGCCTACTGTGTAGGAGATACGTTTCGGAATAAAGATACCTAATTGTTGCTTATGTGTCAGAATTTTAATATCTAGTGTAATGGGGAATCCATCACTCTTTGATCCAAGAATGTCAGGAGAACTGATAGGGAACACTGTAGTAAAGAAAGTGAATGCCAGACTGAAGTTCCTCTATAGACAAACACAGTGTCTACCTACTGAGGCACAGTGTCTACGTGCTGAGGCACAGTGTCTACCTGCTGAGGCACAGTGTCTACCTACTGAGGCACATGTCTACCTACTGAGGCTCGCAGGACCCTATGTCTAGCCCTTATACAGTGTCATATGGATTACTCTTGCTATTCATGGTACTCTGCCTTGACAAAAAAAAAGCTGAAAGATAAACTGTAAATCACCCAGAATAAAATGGTAAGCTTCATCCTGGAGCTGAGTCCAAGAGAACATGTAGGCCAGGATGAATGACAACAACTGGATTTGCTGAATGTTGAATATAGTTAAACAACTTAGCAACAAGATATTCTGGACTCTGCTCACAAGCAGAGTCCAGAATATCTTGCTGCTAAGTTTGTCAATGCTGGGAACCAAAACAGTTATAGTACTAAGTAACTAGCGGGAAGGAAACACAATTTTGTAGTACCCACAGTAGATGGCCAGGCTTCAAATACGTTTTATTGTACAGCAATAAAAGAATGGAGCAGACTGCCTGCATCTGCATGTCAAAGTCTACCATAGCAAGAGCCAGTTGAAGAAGAGAGTCATAAGGTACCTAATGAATGTAACTACAGAAAGTGACAAGTGATTTCTTGTATAGATAACATACATGTTCCTATTACTGTGATCTGATCTTGTTCAGTTTACCTTATTCCTAGTATATCTCCTTTTATGGTTTTTTCACACAGTTGAGTTACTTAGTTGATTTATATTTTCATATAATTAGATATTACAAGGATGCCAGTGGAAACAAGTCAGTTTGTGTGACTTTCTTGGGTTGTTCTGGGTAATCTACGGTAATCTACACATATGCTGCTCTGTATGATAATTGATGTAACTGTATTTATGTGTACATGTACCTGAATAAACTTACCCCATTAACACACATTTTCTCTGTTCTTAGTGGACCAGAGAGAATGATTGATTATTTTCGTTAGTGTTAGGGGCCCAAGACTGTTCAACTGCCTCCCAGCATACGTAAGGGGGATTACCGGTAGACATCTGGCTGTCTTCAAGCAGGCACTGGACAAGCACCTAAAGTCGGTACCTGACCAGCCGGGCTGTGGTTTGTTAGTTGGATTGCGTGCGGCCAGGAGTAACAGCCTGATTGATCAGGCCCTGATCCACCATGAGGCCTGATCGCAGACCGGACCGTGGGGACGATAAAGCCCGGAACTCTCTCCAGGTAAACTTCAGATGTAAATTGTTCTTGGCTCCGCCGCCCACACCTCCTCAAAATATCATTTATCCCACAGTTGGGAGTCTCTATTATGTTTGTTATATATCGTATGGCTCATATAATTTTGGTAAGCACGTGACTGACAGAATAATGAAATTGTTAGAAATAGCGAAAAAATATATAGTTTATAGCGGCGTGCTGCTCTACATAACCAGAGGCTGCCATTGTTGTTATTATAGCGGCGTGCTGCTCTACATAACCAGAGGCCACCATTGTTGTTATTATAGCGGCGTGCTGCTCTACATAACCAGAGGCTGCCATTGTTGTTATTATAGCGGCGTGCTGCTCTACATAACCAGAGGCCACCATTGTTGTTATTATAGCGGCGTGCTGCTCTACATAACCAGAGGCTGCCATTGTTGTTATTATAGCGGCGTGCTGCTCTACATAACCAGAGGCCACCATTGTTGTTATTATAGCGGCGTGCTGCTCTACATAACCAGAGGCTGCCATTGTTGTTATTATAGCGGCGTGCTGCTCTACATAACCAGAGGCTGCCATTGTTGTTATTATAGCGGCGTGCTGCTCTACATAACCAGAGGCTGCCATTGTTGTTATTATAGCGGCGTGCTGCTCTACATAACCAGAGGCACCCATTGTTGTTATTATAGCGGCGTGCTGCTCTACATAACCAGAGGCTGCCATTGTTGTTATTGTTGTTATTATAGCGGCGTGCTGCTCTACATAACCAGAGGCTGCCATTGTTGTTATTATAGCGGCGTGCTGCTCTACATAACCAGAGGCTGCCATTGTTGTTATTATAGCGGCGTGCTGCTCTACATAACCAGAGGCTGCCATTGTTGTTATTATAGCGGCGTGCTGCTCTACATAACCAGAGGCCACCATTGTTGTTATTATAGCGGCGTGCTGCTCTACATAACCAGAGGCTGCCATTGTTGTTATTATAGCGGCGTGCTGCTCTACATAACCAGAGGCTGCCATTGTTGTTATTATAGCGGCGTGCTGCTCTACATAACCAGAGGCTGCCATTGTTGTTATTATAGCGGCGTGCTGCTCTACATAACCAGAGGCTGCCATTGTTGTTATTATAGCGGCGTGCTGCTCTACATAACCAGAGGCCACCATTGTTGTTATTATAGCGGCGTGCTGCTCTACATAACCAGAGGCCACCATTGTTGTTATTATAGCGGCGTGCTGCTCTACATAACCAGAGGCTGCCATTGTTGTTATTATAGCGGCGTGCTGCTCTACATAACCAGAGGCTGCCATTGTTGTTATTATAGCGGCGTGCTGCTCTACATAACCAGAGGCCACCATTGTTGTTATTATAGGGGCATGCTGCTCTACATAACCAGAGGCCACCATTGTTGTTATTATAGCGGGGTGCTGGTCTACATAACCAGAGGCCACCATTGTTGTTTTTATAGCGGCGTGCTGCTCTACATAACCAGAGGCCACCATTGTTGTTATTATAGCGGCGTGCTGCTCTACATAACCAGAGGCCACCATTGTTGTTATTATAGCGGCGTGCTGCTCTACATAACCAGAGGCCACCATTGTTGTTATTATAGCGGCGTGCTGCTCTACATAACCAGAGGCCACCATTGTTGTTATTATAGCGGCGTGCTGCTCTACATAACCAGAGGCTGCCATTGTTGTTATTATAGCGGCGTGCTGCTCTACATAACCAGAGGCTGCCATTGTTGTTATTATAGCGGCGTGCTGCTCTACATAACCAGAGGCTGCCATTGTTGTTATTATAGCGGCGTGCTGCTCTACATAACCAGAGGCCACCATTGTTGTTATTATAGCGGCGTGCTGCTCTACATAACCAGAGGCTGCCATTGTTGTTATTATAGCGGCGTGCTGCTCTACATAACCAGAGGCTGCCATTGTTTGTTATTATAGCGGCGTGCTGCTCTACATAACCAGAGGCCACCATTGTTGTTATTATAGCGGCGTGCTGCTCTACATAACCAGAGGCCACCATTGTTGTTATTATAGCGGCGTGCTGCTCTACATAACCAGAGGCTGCCATTGTTGTTATTATAGCGGTGTGCTGCTCTACATAACCAGAGGCCACCATTGTTGTTATTATAGCGGCGTGCTGCTCTACATAACCAGAGGCTACCATTGTTGTTATTATAGCGGCGTGCTGCTCTACATAACCAGAGGCTACCATTGTTGTTATTATAGCGGCGTGCTGCTCTACATAACCAGAGTTCACCATTGTTGTTATTATAGCGGCGTGCTGCTCTACATAACCAGAGGCCACCATTGTTGTTATTATAGCGGCGTGCTGCTCTACATAACCAGAGGCTGCCATTGTTGTTATTATAGCGGCGTGCTGCTCTACATAACCAGAGGCTGCCATTGTTGTTATTATAGCGGCGTGCTGCTCTACATAACCAGAGGCTGCCATTGTTGTTATTATAGCAGCGTGCTGCTCTACATAACCAGAGGCCACCATTGTTGTTATTATAGCGGCGTGCTGCTCTACATAACCAGAGGCTGCCATTGTTGTTATTATAGCGGCGTGCTGCTCTACATAACCAGAGGCTGCCATTGTTGTTATTATAGCGGCGTGCTGCTCTACATAACCAGAGGCCGCCATTGTTGTTATTATAGCGGCGTGCTGCTCTACATAACCAGAGGCTGCCATTGTTGTTATTATAGCGGCGTGCTGCTCTACATAACCAGAGGCCACCATTGTTGTTATTATAGTGGCGTGCTGCTCTACGTAACCAGAGGCTGCCATTGTTGTTATTATAAGGGCGTGCTGCTCTACATAACCAGAGGCCTCCATTGTTGTTATTATAGCGGCGTGCTGCTCTACATAACCAGAGGCCGCCATTGTTGTTATTATAGCGGCGTGCTGGTGTTCATAACCAGAGGCTGCCATTGTTGTTATTATAGCGGCTTGCTGCTCTACATAACCAGAGTCCACCATTGTTGTTATTATAGCGGCGTGCTGCTCTACATAACCAGAGTCCACCATTGTTGTTATTATAGCGGCGTGCTGCTCTACATAACCAGAGGCTGCCATTGTTGTTATTATAGCGGCGTGCTGCTCTACATAACCAGAGGCTGCCATTGTTGTTATTATAGCGGCGTGCTGCTCTACATAACCAGAGGCTGCCATTGTTGTTATTATAGCGGCGTGCTGCTCTACATAACCAGAGGCCGCCATTGTTGTTATTATAGCGGCGTGCTGCTCTACATAACCAGAGGCCGCCATTGTTGTTATTATAGCGGCGTGCTGCTCTACATAACCAGAGGCCACCATTGTTGTTATTATAGCGGCGTGCTGCTCTACATAACCAGAGGCTGCCATTGTTGTTATTATAGCGGCGTGCTGGTCTACATAACCAGAGGCCGCCATTGTTGTTATTATAGCGGCGTGCTGGTCTACATAACCAGAGGCCACCATTGTTGTTATTATAGCGGCGTGCTGCTCTACATAACCAGAGGCTGCCATTGTTGTTATTATAGCGGCGTGCTGCTCTACATAACCAGAGGCCACCATTGTTGTTATTATAGCGGCGTGCTGCTCTACATAACCAGAGGCCACCATTGTTGTTATTATAGCAGCGTGCTGCTCTACATAACCAGAGGCTGCCATTGTTGTTATTATAGCAGCGTGCTGGTCTACATAACCAGAGGCTGCCATTGTTGTTATTATAGCTGCGTGCTGCTCTACATAACCAGAGGCTGCCATTGTTGTTATTATAGCGGCGTGCTGCTCTACATAACCAGAGGCTGCCATTGTTGTTATTGTTGTATCGTGTACTGGTAGACATTAATATTATTATTACTGTGAGTGACATATTTAATACGTCATCTCGTCACCATCACTATTGATATTCTGTCTTTATTTACTGCCAGTACATATACAAGGTATACAAATACATGTACAAGGTATACAAGTACATGTACAAGGTATACAAGCACATGTACAAGGTATACAAGTACATGTACAAGGTATACAAGTACATGTACAAGGTATACAAGTACAAGTACAAGGTATACAAGTACATGTACAAGGTATACAAGTACATGTACAAGGTTTACAAGTATATGTACAAGGTATACAAGTATATGTACAAGGTATACAAGTACATGTACAAGATATACAACTACATGTACAAGGTATACAAGTATATGTACAAGGTATGCAAGCACATGTACAAGGTATACAAGTACATGTTCAATGTATACCAGTACATGTACAAGGTATACAAGTACATGTACAAGGTATACAAGTACATGTACAAGGTATACAAGTACATGTACAAGGTATGCAAGCACATATACAAGGTATACAAGCACATGTACAAGGTATACAAGCACATGTACAAGGTATACAAGTACTTGTACAAGGTATACAAGTACATGTACAAGGTATACAACACATGTACAAGGTATACAAGTACATGTACAAGGTATACAGGGTGCTAGCGACCACAAATCAATTACATTTAGCATTGAATGGAAGTACGATAGTAGCGATAACTCAGTAACAGTCCCAGATTTTCGCTTAGCAGATTACGATGGGCTTAGAGAACACTTATCATCTGTTGACTGGGGTAACGAAGAGAGCTATCAATATGACAGTTTTCTGAACACTATACATGCTGCTCAAAGAGCGTTTATCCCATATAAAGAAATTAGATCAAATAGAAATGACCCAAAATGGATGAATAATAGGCTCAAATATCTACTAGGGCATATGAAAGGATTTTATAGGCGTATCAAAAGAGGTGAGGGTCATCTTATGAATCAGTATATTGACATTATGAGGGACATTAAAAAGGGGATAAGAAAAGCTAAATGGGACTATGAAATTAAAGTTGCTAGGGATTCTAAAACTAATCCAAAAAATTTTTTCCAGGTCAATAGAACAAAAGTTAGAGATAAGATAGGTCCCCTTAAAAATAACTATGGGCACCTTACGGACAAAGAGAATGAAATGTGCTCGATTTTAAATAATTATTTTCTCTCAGTTTTTACACAGGAAGACACTAACAATATTCCAGTAATTAATTTTACAGTGGGCTAGAAGAAGATAAATTATGTAACATCACAGTCACTAGTGAAATGGTTGTGAAGCAGATAGACCGACTGAAGCAAAATAAGTCGCCGGGCCCTGATGAGGTTTTTTCAAGGGTTCTTAAGGAATGCAAAATCGAAGTCTGTGAACCATTAACTAATATTTTTAATTTATCTCTTCAAACAGGTGTAGTGTCTGATATGTGGAAGATGGCTAATGTAATTCCTATTTTTAAAACGGGGGACAAGTCGTTACCGTCAAATTACCGCCCAATAAGCCTGACCTCAATTGTAGGCAAATTACTTGAGTCAATTATAGCTGAGATTATAAGAAGCCATCTCGATAAGCATAGCTTGATTAATGATACTCAGCATGGATTCACAAGAGGCCGGTCTTGTCTAACTAATTTATTAACTTTCTTCAGTAAAGCTTTTGAGGCTGTTGATCACAATAAAGAATTTTAAATTATTTACTTAGATTTTAGTAAGGCTTTTGATAGAGTTCCGCACCATAGACTGTTAAAGAAAGTGGCAGCTCATGGCATTGGGGGAAAAGTGCTCTCGTGGATCGAGTCATGGCTCACTGACAGGAAGCAGAGAGTGTCCATAAATGGGGTTAAATCCGAGTGGGGATCTGTAACAAGTGGCGTTCCACAGGGATCAGTCTTGAGCCCGTTGTTGTTTATAATATATATCAATGATCTTGATGAGGGAATTACTAGTGATATGAGCAAATTCGCCGATGACACAAAGATAGGTAGGATAATTGATTCAAACGTAGATGTTATGGAACTTCAGGAGGATTTAGACAAACTCTACTCTTGGTCAGAAAAGTGGCAGATGCAGTTCAATGTAGATAAATGCAAGGTTCTGAAGCTTGGGAGTGCCCATAACCCTATTACTTATAAGTTAAATGATGTAGAACTTAGCCATACAGATTGCGAAAAGGACTTGGGGGTTATGGTGAGCAGCAACCTTAAACCAAGACAGTAATGCCTAAGCGTACGTAATAAGGCAAATAGATTACTGGGATTCATATCAAGAAGTGTAAGCAACAGAAGTCCAGAGGTCATACTGCAGCTTTATACATCATTAGTAAGGCCTCACCTAGATTATGCAGCTCAGTTCTGGTCTCCGTATTACAAAATGGACATAAATTCGTTAGAAAACATTCAGCGTAGGATGACTAAATTAATACATAGCATTAGAAATCTTCCTTATGAAGAAAGATTGAAGACTCTTAAGTTACATTCACTTGTTAGACGAAGAATGAGGGGTGACCTGATCGAAGTGTATAAGTGGAAGATAGGTATTAATAAAGGGGAAATTAATCAGTGGTGACCTGTACTTAATCAGTGGTGACCTGTACTTAACTCTGTGAAGAAGTGTCTTGTTTGCTCCCGTGGACTGAACCAAGATGCCCTCCATCGAGCAACTTTACCAGCAACTTAAGGAAGAATTGAGGGCAGCGAAGATGGAGATACGGCGATTGACCGAGGAAAACAAGAGGATTCGTAGTAGTCCTGTTTCGAGTCCTCAGGTCAAGAAGGGATCGTGGTCAGTGGCTGGACAGCAGGGAACGACGAAGTTGACGATCAAGAAGACGAATGGAAAACCAGAAACGATGAAGAAGAAAGAGACTGCTGTGGAAACTCCTGTGGAAACCTCCAACGCATTCTCGCTGCTACCCGACGAATGTGAGTCGACTACTGGGATCGTCACGACGAACGACAACAAGGAAGGTAAGAATATTGTTGTTGTTGGGGATAGCCAGGTTAGATACATGGATAGGGCATTCTGCTTGAAGGACTGGAGTAGGAGACAAAGGGTATGCTTTCCTTGGGCTGGGATGGAGAACATTGTTAGCCGGCTTGACAACATCATGAACGGTAATGGGATCAATCCTATTATTTGCCTCAGTGCTGGAGGCAATGATGTAGGCAAGCGTAGAAGTGAGGATTTAGTTAGAAAGTTCAGGACAGCTATAGACATAATTAGGAAGAAGGGGGGGCGCCCTGTTATATGTGGCATTTTGCCAAGAAGAGGTGTTGGTAATGAATGGTTGTCCAGATCAATTTTTGGTTTGGTAGCATGTGCTGGGAACTTTGATATCATTGCATTAACTGAAACGTGGTATGATTTAAAGAGTCGGGATATGACTGCTGAGTGTAATATTCAGGGATTTAAGTTGTTCAATGTGGATAGATCTAATGGGAAGGGGGGAGGAGTTGCATTGTATGTTCGAGAAAATATTAATTGTTGCATAAAAACAGGTATAAAAATAGATGGAGCAGTAACAGAGTCTGTTTGGGTAGAGTTCGTGGAGGGTCAAGAAAAACTAATTCTAGGTGTAATATACCGACCTCCAGGCTTGGATCACGATAGAGGGAGACTTCTTTGGGACGAAATTGTTAGGGCTTCTGGACACAGTAACATAGTCATAGTAGGGGACTTTAACTTTAGTCAAATTGACTGGAATTCTTTGACAGGTAATCTAGAGTCCAGTGACTTTATGGAAACAGTTCAGGACTGTTTTCTGAAACAGAGCGTAACTGAGCCTACCAGGGGTAATAATTTGCTAGACCTAGTCTTGTCAAATAAGGAAACACTCGTGAATAATCTGGAGATCACTGAAGAGCTTGGCGCAAGTGATCACAAATCCATCACTTTTAGCATTAATTGGGAATGCAAGAATAATGATAATACAGTAAAAATCCCCGATTTTCGTTCTGCCGATTATAATGGACTTAGGGAACATCTGTCTAATCTTGATTGGGGTTATCTAGCTAATGATTTTATTGACGATAATCATACTTATGAATAAGAAGGGATCTGCTTTTATGATTGTTTTCTTAATAATGTACACAGTGCCCAGAGTATATACATTCCCCAGAGAGAAATTAGGTCTAATAATAACGATCCCAAATGGGTTAACAGGAGGCTAAAGCATCTATTAGGGGAGAAAAGGGGAATTTATAGGCGCATCAGAAGAGGAGAGGTTAACCTTACTGACCAATATGTACAGCTTAAAAGAGAAGTAAAAAAGGCGATTAGAAAGGCTAAACGTGACTATGAAATTAGAGTTGCTAATGAATCAAAGACTAATCCAAAGGGGTTCTTTCAAGTGTATAGGACGAAGGTGAAGGAAAAAGTAGGACCTCTGAAAACTGGGAATGGACAGCTGACGGATAATGAACTGGAAATGTGTTCCTTATTTAATGACTATTTTTTGTCAGTTTTTACACAGGAAGATGTAAATGAGATTCTAGTAATTAACAATTATTTAGTTCCTGATGAATTTAAGTTAACTAATATTACTGTCACGAGGGACATGGTTATTAAACAGATAGACAAACTGAAACAAAATAAGTCCCCGGGACCCGATGAGTTGTTTTCAAGGGTACTTAAGGAATGCAAGATGGAGCTTAGTCAGCCATTAACGAGTGTATTCAATGCGTCCATCCTTACCAGTGTTGTGCCAGAGTTGTGGAAGATGGCTAATGTGGTTCCTATATTCAAATCAGGGGATAAGTCCACTCCTTCAAATTACCGTCCAATAAGCCTGACATCTATAGTGGGCAAGTTATTAGAATCAATTATAGCTGACATTATCAGAAGTCACCTTGAAGAGCATAACTTGATAAATGAATCTCAGCATGGATTCACGAGAGGTCGTTCCTGCCTGACAAACTTACTGACATTCTTCAATAGAACATTTGAGGCAGTTGACAGTGATAAGGAATATGATATTGTTTATTTAGATTTTAGTAAAGCCTTCGACAGAGTACCTCACAAGAGACTCTTAAGAAAAGTGGCAGCTCATGGTATATGAGGTAAAGTTCTAGCATGGATTGAGGCATGGCTTACCAATAGAAAGCAGAGAGTTACCATTAATGGAGTGAAATCTGAATGGGGATTAGTCACTAGTGGCGTTCCACAAGGATCAGTTTTAGGCCCTCTCCTGTTCATAATTTACATTAATGACCTTGATGAAGGGATTACTAGTGACATGAGTAAGTTTGCTGATGATACAAAGATAGGCCGTATAATTCACTCTGAGGAGGATATCAATGAACTCCAGGACGATTTGAACAAATTAATGTCTTGGTCTGAAAAATGGCAGATGAAGTTTAATGTGGATAAGTGTAAGGTACTTGCCCTTGGTAATGAAAATATCCCTCGAAGCTATAATCTAGGTGAAGTAGAGCTTGATCATACAGAATGTGAAAAAGACTTGGGGGTCATGGTAAGCAGAAATCTAAAGCCAAGACAGCAGTGCCTTAGTGTGCGCACCAAGGCCAACAGATTACTTGGATTTATCTCAAGAAGTATAAGTAACAGAAGTCCAAAAGTTATTTTACAGCTCTATACATCACTAGTGAGGCCTCATTTAGATTATCCTGCTCAGTTTTGGTCCCCTTACTACAGGATGGACATAGACTCATTAGAGAACATACAGAGAAGAATGACTAAAATGATTTACTGTGTAAGGAACCTCCCGTATGAAGATAGACTTAAAGCCTTAAATCTCCACTCTCTGGAGAGGCGTAGAATGAGGGGAGATATCATTGAAGTGTATAAGTGGATGACGGGCATAAACAAGGGAGACATTGTTAGGTAAGACACATATGCAACAGTTAGGTATCTTTATTTCGAAACGTTTCGCCTACACAGTAGGCTTCTTCAGTCGAGTACAGAAAAGTTGATAGAAGCAGAAGATACTTGAAGACGATGTAATCAGTCCATCACCCTTAAAGTTTTGAGAACATAAGAACATAAGAACGAAGGAACACTGCAGAAGGCCTACTGGCCCATGCGAGGCAGGTCCAAGTCTCCTACCGGCTTAAGCCAATGCACCCAACCTAGTCAGGTCAGGTCACATTGACTTAAGGGAGGAACACGGCAACCGACCTGGTAGGCACAAGCTATCAGGTCTAACTCACACCCACCCACATCCACTCATGTATTTATCCAACCTATTTTTAAAGCTACACAACGTTCTGGCCTCTATAACGGTACTTGGGAGTTTGTTCCACTCATCCACAACTCTATTACCAAACCAGTACTTTCCTATATCCTTCCTGAATCTGAATTTTTCCAACTTAAAACCATTGCTGCGAGTCCTGTCTAGGCTAGATATTTTCAGCACACTATTTACATCCCCTTTATTTATTCCTGTCTTCCATTTATACACCTAAATCATATCCCCCCTAATTCTACGTCTTTCTAGAGAGTGCAGATTCAGGGCCCTTAGTCTATCCTCATAGGGAAGGTTTCTGATACATGGGATCAACTTTGTCATCCTCCTTTGTACATTTTCCAGAGAATTTATATCCATTCTGTAATAAGGTGACCAAAACTGTGCAGCATAATCTAAATGAGGCCTAACCAAGGATGTATAGAGTTGAAGAACAACCTGAGGACTCCTATTATTTATGCTTCTTGATATGAAGCCAAGGATTCTATTAGCTTTATTGCGAACACTTATGCACTGTTGTCTTGGTTTCAGATTACTGCTAACCAGAACTCCTAAATCTTTTTCGCAATCCGTAATATTAAGATCTACAT
Source organism: Cherax quadricarinatus (assembly GCF_038502225.1). Classification (NCBI taxonomy): domain Eukaryota; kingdom Metazoa; phylum Arthropoda; class Malacostraca; order Decapoda; family Parastacidae; genus Cherax; species Cherax quadricarinatus. Next base: position 103 of record NW_027196562.1, on the reverse strand, counting down.
TATTTAGTTTATATGTGGCATGGTTATTGTCCTGTCCAACATTTAGAACTTTGCATTTGTCTATATTAAACTGCATCTGCCACTTCTCCGACCACTGCATCAG
>NW_027196561.1:32500-85000 GCF_038502225.1 Cherax quadricarinatus | reverse complement strand
GTGAACAACAAGGGGCCCAACACAGACCCCTGTGGAACACCGCTTGTGACGTGCCCCGATTCTGATTGCTCCCCATTTATGCAAACTCAACTCTCTGTTGTCTATTTGTCAACCATGCCTCCACCAAGGTAAAAATTTCTCCTCCTATTCCGAGTGCCTTAAGTTTTCTCAACAGTCTCTAATGTGGAACTCTATCGAAATCCTTACTGAAGTCCATATACACAATATCATGTTCAGTACCATGATCTACTTCCTCAAATACGTTAGTGAAGAGAGTTTGTAAATTACTAAGACAGGAATGCCCCTTTGTGAAACCGTGCTGAGGGTCATTAATCAATTAATGCATCATTCGTCTCTCGACCTCTGGGGAGAGAGGACGCTACTGGAGCTCTGACTACCTGCCACCTGGTGAGCACTTCTGCACTTCAGTTCCAAGATGGTGGATCGTGCCGGCAGGCACGTCAACACTGTTTGCATGGAGCTGATACGTGGATCGTTGAGCAGTACTACGATGATTGTGCTTCTTCCAGGTATTATTAGAGACCTCTACGGCATTCCTAACGAAGAATTGCATGGTCTCGCCCTTAACGGTTTGAAGAGGGCCTTTGTGAGGTTTACGAGGGCCAGTTTTTACAGCAGCATTGTGGCTGAATACCAGGAACGGAGGATGTGTGTCAACTCGACGGTGGAGGTGTGTATGCGTGATGTGTCCACATACTTCACATGGGTAAAGGTGCAGAATGTACCGCTTGAGGTGCTACAGTTTGGACTTCAGGACATCTTCGGTAACTACGGTGTTGTTCATGAGGCTAGAGGGGGGGGTGTGGAGGGACGGCCCATATGCAGGGCTGCCAGAAGGTTCCTACACCCTCAGGGTGACGTTGATGAGGCCTATATCATCATATGTTCTGTTGACGGGATACAGGACCCAAGTCTACGTGCATTACGCAGGGCAAAGGAGAACGTGCCGTCTTTATGATTCGTACGAGCACATGGCGGCGCAGTGTGTACGTAGAGCTGCCCCAAGTGTGCCAACGATTATGGAGGAAGAACGACAGCTGAGTACAGTGGGCAGTGAGAGGAGTGGGTCGGTTGGACAGAGGAAGGCTCTCTGGAGCGAGGAGGTGGAGAATGAGGAGAAGCTGTTGGGGATGGGTGTTACACTCCTGGAGGTGGCTAGTGAGGATCCACCAAGGCCTGTGGCGGTGGAGGAAGGGGAAACGTCAGCGCATGAGGTTTTGTTGGAGGCTGTGTTACAGGATTTTTGGGAGGAAGCAGTGGTCGGCGAGGACGTGGATGGGAGGTCCAGTGACGTGCTGCAGCTGGATGGGCTGCAGGGGAAAGTGGAGGCCTTGGGTACGCAAGATCAGGAAGCGGTAGTGGTAGCTGAGGTACATCAGGAGGATTTGCCTGATGATGACATGAGTTTGAGTGGCAGCTCAAGGAAGCGGCCTGCGGGGTCGTCTGAATTGGATGAGGTACTGACACCTGGAAAGAGACCAGGCAAGAAGGCATGGGCCGATGTGGTAGTGAAAGCCACTAAAGGGGGGTGCACAGGGGAAATCTGGTGGGGTGGGGCAAGGGGGAGTAGAGGGTCCGATTTGAAAGAATGGTAAGGAGAGTGTGGGCATCATGAAAGGGGGTGTGAGCAAGCCACAGCGGCACAGGGGTAAGCTGCCTTTCCTTGAACATTCAGGTGTGTGACTTTAAATGTTAATGGTCTTAAGAATGAGGTCAAAAGGGTCTGGTTGGAGTGGTTCTTGAGAAGGTATGCCGTGGACGTTTGTTTGTTGCAGGAGCACAACTATAGGTCAGGATGTGAGCTGCAATTGAGGGGTTATAAGATGTTTGTAAGTATGGCTTTGCATTTAAAGGGAGGAGTGGCTGTGGTGGTAAAGGAGACCAGCCCGTTGTGCGTCATTGGGTGGGAGGAGGGGGGCGGAGGAGGGAGGGTTGTTCGGGTGGATGGGTATTGGGGGAGGGGAGGGTATGTTTTGTGGGTGTTTATATGCACTTAGTAATATGAGGGTGAAAGCAGACTTTGTTAGGGATGTTTTGTTGTACTATCTGAAGGGTTTGCCTGCTATTTCGGTAATTGGGGGAGATTGGAATTGTGTGATTTGGCATAGTGATGTGATACCAAGGGGGGTGGGGTGTGTGTTGAGTGCTTTGAGGGATGCTTTACAGGATGTGGGTGTCGTCGATGTGGTGGGTAGGGAGGGGTATCAGGTGGAGCACACGTACGTCCGGGGGAGTTATGAGGTACGGCTGGATAGAATTTATGTCATGCAGGGGATGGGTGTGGAGAGGGTTAGGACTATTGACGTGGGTTTGTCGGATCACAGGGCGGTGTTGGCTGACCTTCGGGTGGACGGTATTGTGTGTATATATCCGAGTTACTGGAAATTGAATGTGCGGCTTTTACAGGAGGAGGATTTAGGTTTGTCCCTTCAGGCCTGGTGGAAGGTATTTTGGGAGGCTAGGGTTTAGGACATGAATTTGCTTGACTGGTGGGAGTTGCATGCAAAGGTGAAGATTGCAGAATTACCTAGAGGGGCAGTTGAATGATTGTTATGGAGGGGGGGGTAGGGAAGGTATGAGTGGAGATATGGAGGAACTTAGGAGTCGATTAGTGGAGATTCATAATGAACGATTTGATGCACTCCGTGTCAGGGAAGGCTTGGAGGATGTCTTAAAAAATGACAGGCCGTCCGGGTATGTTCTGAGGAAATTCAAGGACAGGAAGTTGATGACTACTGTGGCGCATTTAGTGGTGGGGAAGGGAGGCTATATGCAGGGTCAGGGTCTTTCTGATACAGACAGTATCAGTAGGTATGCAGATTATTGGTTTCGGGAGAAATAGAGGAGGAGGGAAGAGGTTGTTGGGATGGATTCATTTAGCAGGGGAACAGGGAAATGCTGGAGGGCAGCATTAATGAGGCAGAGGTGGGGGAGGTGGTGAATGGGTTGAGTCAGGGGAAGACACCGGAAATAGATGGTTTATCTAACGATTTTTATAGAGCACATTGGGAGAGTCTTCGGAAGTGTCTGGTGGAGGTTCTGAATTATATGTTGAACAGTGGTAGGATGGGGCAGACACAGAAAACTGGGATTGTTGTATTGGTACCGAAGGGGAAGGAGGGGAAGGGATTGGGTGATTATCGTCCTTTGTCATTAATGTGTTCGGATTATAAAATTTTTGCAAAGATATTGGGTAATAGATTGAAGAAGGTAATTGTGGCTGTGATACATAAAGGTCGGAATGGGATCCCGGGACGAAGTATAAGGAATGGGCGCAGTCAGATAAGGGATTTTATAGAGAACTGCTCGGGAGGGGGCGTCCTTGGATTGGATTGGGCTCAGGCTTATGATTGTGCGAATAGGGATTTTTTAAGGGTCTGTTTGGAGAAGTTGAGTTTTGGAGGGGGGGGGGTAGTGAGTTGGGTGCACACTCTATATGAAGGAGTGGTTGTGCAGGTGCAGGTTAATGGAAGGCTGGGGGAGCCAGTGCTGATGGAGCGGGGCTTACGGCAGGGTTGTCCGCTCTCTCAGTTGCTCTTTGCATGTGTGCAGCATCCTTTCTTTGAGGCTGTGGAGGGGGAATTGCTCAGGCAGGGGTTAGAGGGGGGGCTGCATGGGGGGAATTGTGGGCTATGTTGATGACACCACTGTTCTGGTAATGAGTGAGGGGGCTTTAAGGAGGGTTGGTGAGGTAACTTAGAGTTTTGGGGACGTTAATCTAGCGAAGTCGAGGTTATTGGAGGTGGGGAATTGGATTGGGGGGAGCTTGGGGAAGGAATTGGGATGGTCAGTTGGTGACAGACTTAGGGTTTGTGGGATATAGTACATGGTGCAGGTGCAGGATTGCAGGAGGATCAACTCTGAACTAGTCACGGGTAGGGTTCTGGGCAAGCTTAGAGGTTTGAGGGTTTGGGATGTGGTGTTACAACAGCGGGTCCTGGTTATTAACTCGCTTGTTTATAGTAAGGTATGGGGAGTGGCGGAGGTGTTTCCATTACAGCCACAGGACATTCAGGAAATACAGAGGAGGGTTTTGAGGTTTGTGTGGGGGTTTGGGAGGGCCTGGTTATGTAAGGAAGTAGTGATGTCAGATGTGAAATGGGGGGGGGGAGCTCTAGGGTTTGGGACCTAGGGTCATGGCCTTATGTATTAAGCAGAGGTATATTAGGGTGGGGGGGAGGGGGTGTTATGGTGGATAGGGTAATGAGGGATGCTAGAAACTGGTGGTGTGACAGGGATTTGAGGGATTGTGAGGATTTGCTGAGGTTCTTATTGACAGTGAAACAGGTTTCAAAATTAAAGGTTAAAACGTTGGTGGGTGTGGTGTGGGGATGGGGTGTCTTACAGGGGGTCGCCGTGTACCCCACTATAACTGGCAGGTTATATGGAGGGAGTTCAGATTAGGATACCAGCAAGGGTTAGGGAGTTGGTATACCGTTTTCTTATGGGAGCATCGGCATCCAAGCATGAGTTGCATAAAATGGGGCTGAGGGAGGCGACATGCTTGTTCTGTGGGGAGGATGAAACTGCCTTTCACATGGTATATTTTTGCCCATCTTTAGGGGGGTGAGGTTTTGGATGGGGGGTGTTATCAGGCTGTTGGGGGGGAGTTGGTCGTTTCTTAGGGTATTGTTGTTGGATGTCAGTGGGGTATCAAGGGAAGTGGGGAGGACTTTGATGTACGTTATGGCAGATTATTTACATGTTTCTTGGGGAATGAGGGAGGTCAAAGGTGATTTGAGGATAAACGCGTTAGCAGCGAGGTTCTATAGAACAATGTGTAGGAATAGATTAATTTGTAGGGGGCGTTGGGAGTCCAGTTTCTCGGAGGGTTATCGGAACCTCTCAGTGGGTAGACTCCTCCGGGCTCATGGGGGCGGGCAAGGGGCTGATCTCCTTACGTGAGTTGTGGATATGATAAGGTAGTGGAGTTTTTGTGTTGTTTGTGATGTGTGAGAATGAGTGAAGGTGTGGGGTATGTGAGGGTTTCAACTTGGTCTCTGGTTGTGTTCCTTGCGTGTTGGCTCACCTTTTATTCATGTAAGCGAGATCCTGGGTTCTTGTTTTTGAATTTAGTACAGTATCACATATAAGTCATATATATTTTTTGGCGTTTGGATAATTATTACACTGGCTGTCAGGGATTGGTGGCTTTGGGCTTGTAGCATGGGTTCGCATTTGGCATGGCGAACCGTGGGTCGTTTGTAATGTACAGAGTATGGTGTGAGGTTAGTAGGTGGAAGATACAAGCACCTGTTATGGATGGTTTATATAACGTTATGGGCCTAGTGCTGTCTTATACTTTTTGTGAAGTTTTGGTTTATTGTGTTAACATGCATGTCCTCAGGTAGTTATTTGTTACCTACTTTGTTTGAATTATTTAGGAAAATGTATAAGCAGCTGAATGGTTTCTTTTTTCATTCCCTCTTTGGCCAGGTATGGGACACTGTGTTTGGAGACGTTATGTTCTCCAGTATGCCAAGAGTCCGATAGTTGTATGGGCTGTTTATTGCATTTATGATGTTCTAAGATTTAGCTGCAGGTGTTTCCTGCTTATTGTTTATTCAGGATGTTTATTCTGGCATGTGTCTTATTAACGCTTATTGCATACTTACTGTTACCATTTACTTCATGTTAATGCACTGTACAATTTTATTTTTTTTTCAATGCTGTATTACATGTTTTTGTGTACTATTGTTTTTCATATAGGGCGAAAGGGCTTTTATGTACTGTATGTAGGCAGTTTTGATACATATCTTGTTGGAATGTACTTAGGAGAGCTTAAATGTAGTTGTATGGTTTTTCTTTGACCTGGTTTGGGTCACTGTGTTTGGAGACGTTCTGTTCTCCATTATGTCATGAGTTCGTTATTTGTATGGGCTGTTATTGTATATATAATATTATGTGTTTTAATTGCGGGTGTTTCCTGCTCATTATTTATGCGGGAGGTTTTATTGTAGTATGTGTCATTGCACTGTTTATTGTAGGCTTAGGGTTGCCTTTTATGTTAATGTAATGTATAATTTTATCTTTTGTATTCTGTATAATAATTTCTGTTTACTTTGTGCAAGGGGTCTTATTGTACAGTGCTGTGAGGGGTTTTGTGTTTGCACAAGCATGAATTGCGAGGTTTTGACTTTGTTAATGTAATTTTCTGTGCTGGAGCTATCTTGCTCTTTTCATCCGGTTGGGTGATGGGATATCCATTAATAAAATATAAACAAAACATTCAAGGTATGCAACAGAGTTGATGGTAGGTCATTATATTTGTAAATGGCTAGTTCATGTGTTATTTTATTTATTTATATGTTGTACCGCATTGTTTTAAATAAAATATAAAAAAAAAATTATGCCTTTCAAGATGGCTACGAATTGCTTCGGCAATTATTGGTTCCATAAATTTACAAGCTATGGAGGTAAGGCATATTTGGGGCTAAAGTTCTAAGCTAAGGACCTGTCAGTTGCCTTGTAAATAGGTATTACATTAGCCATTTTCCACTTGTCTGGCACTATGCCAGTTTGTAGTGATATATTGAAAAGATTAGCCAAAGGTATGCTAAGTTCCTCTTTACATTCCTTTAAAACCCTTGAAAATAGTTCATCAGTTTCTGGGGATTTGTTAGGTATTAATTTCTCCATTTATCTGTGGACCATGTCACTAGTTACCCTAATCGTGCATGGTTTATTATCGTCCTGTTCTACATAATTTATTATTTTTAGAATTTCGCTAGTAACTTCCTGAGTAAAAACTGAGAGGAAGTAGGTGTTGAAAAGTTCACACATTTCCTTACCACTGTCAGGGATCTAACTTGAGTTACCCTTAAGTGGGCCCATCTTGTCCCTAATTCTACTTCTGTCTACCTGAAAGAATTCTTTTGGGTTAGTCTTCGAATCCCTTGTGACTTTAGCCTCATAATCCCTTTTTGGTTTGTGTGTAAATATCATAATGGTTGAGAGAAAGCAGACTGTAGCTACTGAGAGGCACACTGGTCCACGTCAAGCAGTCTATATCCAGCCCCTTCACACTAGCACCAGTTCAATTTCTAAAGCTTGAATGATGTTTAATGACAATTTCTGACCTTTATTACCTTATAATTGACAGTTGTATTATAGGCTGGCACGATACTAGAGCTTTCACTGTCAGTGTTTAATATGTTAATTCGCCAGTACAAAACACTTACCTACTTAACATTCTCCTACTGTAAGTTATTAGAGTTATTGTTGCTATTTCCTTAGATAGCTTTAAAAATTAGTTAGACAAATACCTTGAGAAGAACTGATGAATTTGAATAGGACTTATGTAATGGTCTTACGTAATATTAAAAATCTTCATCTCTTAAATAAATGTTAATATACACTTTCAAACAGCAGACCAATATTGTACCGGTGGCTTAAGATGTGTGGTGGACAGAGGTGTGACCTCCGCCACTAACATTAAACTCTAGAATTACAAATATTGTAGACCATAGGCACATCAATAACCCCAGCAGTAGGAGGCCTGCAGTTTATTGCTTGCAGAAAGATGGGTGATGGGAGGGGATGATTGGAGAGGGAAGAAGGCAGTTGACTGTTTTTTACATAAATGTTTAACAGCACTGAGTTACAGAATTCATTGCAAAAAATCATGTGGAATGTTATGAACATCACGTGTAGGTTCATTTCATTATTTTCTCAAAGGGTCAATTATGTCTCATTGATGGATTTAGTTATTTCTTGGAACTACAAAACCGCTGTATAACTATCATACAGCACTAACATAATGCAGATGTATCTAATTTTGCCAACTATAATTAGACCTTAGACACACACACACACACACACACACACACACACACACACACACACACACACACACACACACACACACACACACACACACACACACACCCACACACACACACACACACCCACACACACACACACACACACACACACACACACACACTCAGGTTGAGTGGGGCTGGATTTTAACCTTAACACTGAAGGCATTGTCCTCCTCGCTTCCGAGCTGAGTGGACGTGCTGCGCAGGCGCTCCCGTTTCAGTTGATTTTCTGCGCAGTTTACCTGTTTTGAGCAATCAAAATGGCGGACAGACACAGACGTAGGGTGAATACTGTCTGTGTGGAATTAGTACAGGGGGCCCTAAGCAGTTCTACCATGCAGGTGCTACTCCCTACGATTATTCGTGATGTGTATGGGATACCCAATGAAGAGCTTTATGGTGTGGCTGTCAACGGAGTTAAGAGGATTTTCATCAAATTTATAAATGCTGGATTTTACTCAAGTATAGTTGACAAGTACCACGAGAAGAGGATGGCCGTGAACGCAGTAGTGGAGGTATGTCTACATGATGTATCCAGCTATGTGACATACGTAAAAGTAAGGAATGTGCCCTTTGAAGCTACAGAGTATGATGTGGTTTCGGTATTCCGTCGTTATGGCAAGATTCATGCTGCGGAATGGGGAGTGTGGAAGGAGGGGGCTTATGTGGGACTGCCCGAAGGATCCTTCAATCTGAAGATGACGCTAAGACAATCAATTCCTTCATATGTGTTGTTGGAAGATTTCCGAACGCAGGTATACGTATACTATGCAGGACAGAGGCGGACTTGTAGGCTGTGCGGATCATTTGATCATATGGCAGCCCAATGCCGCAGGAAACCAGAAAGGAGGGAACAAATGCCAACAACGGTGGATCAGCAGTTGGATCCTGTGGTACAGGAGACAGTTGCGGCTGAAAGGCAGGCATCATACAGTTGGAGTGAGGAAGTGGATAAAGCAGAGGAGGAGACGGTCTCTTGTGCGACGTTACCTGTGGGGACGGGGCCTGAGCAGACGACGACGACGACGACGACGACGATGACGACGAAAGATGACGGTGAGCCTGTACTGCAACAGGATGGAATGTTGGATGAGGTTTTGAATAACTTCCTGAGTGAGGTGGAGGGGAGTCTGGATGATGAGCGGCATGGACGCTCATTGGAGGATGCTACAGTCTTATCGGGACGTGGGAAGACCGTGTGCAATGAGGGGAAGATGCACACGGTAGTGGCTGAGGTGCACAGAGAGTGCATGGAAGAGGAGGCTACGTGTGGAGATGGAGGTTCACGAAAGAGAACAGCTGGGACGTCTGATATGGATGACGTTTTAACTCCAGGGCAGAGACCTGGGAAGAAGGCTTGGAAACCAAGGTTGGATCTCACGGAGAGTGGGTGTAGTGGTGCTGACACACTGAAAGGTTCAAAGGTTAAGGGGGGGGTTGGGGGACTGGACAGGCAAGGTGACAAACGGGGATCTAGTCAGCAGCCAGGTCAGGCGGGTGCAATTCCAAGGCGGCGGGGAAAGCCGCCTCTACTGTCATAATTCAAGGTTGTAACGATCAATGTTAATGGCCTGAGAGCCGAGGTTAAAAGAGTATGGGTGGAATGGTTTTTAAAGAGATTTAATGTAGATATATGTTTCATTCAGGAGCACAATTATAAGTTTGGTTGTGAGTTGTCTTTGAAAGGATATAAGTTGTATGTGAGTGGCTCTTTGAGGTTGAAAGGTGGGGTTGCTGTGGCTGTAAAGGAAACCAGTCCATTGCGTATTTTGGGGTGGGAGGAGGGGGGGGGAGGGTCGTGAGGGTGGAGGGGGAGTGGGGTGCAACGAGGGTTTGTTTTATAGGAGTGTATATGCCGGCGGAGGGCAACGCACGAGTTAAGGAGAACTTTGTGAGAGAATTTTTGATGTACTATTTAAGGGGTTTACCTTTAGTCACTGTAATAGGGGGAGATTGGAATTGTGTTATTAGGGGGGGGATGTGGAACCGAGGGGGGCGGGGTGTATGTTGGGCTTGTTACGTAATGTGTTTGGAGACGTGGGGGTTTCGGATGTTGTGGGGAGGGGGGGTTGGCAGGTTGAGTATACGTTTGTCAGACGGGGTTATGCTGCAAGATTAGATAGGATCTATGCAACGGAAGCTGTACGTGTGTTGGGAGTCAGGACTTTTGATGTGGGGTTTTCTGATCATAGGGCAGTTATAGCAGATCTTGATTGGGAAGGTATGGTTAGGATACAATCGGGTTTCTGGAAATTAAATGCAAGACTCGTGAGGAGTGAGGAGGTGAGTATGGCTTTTGGGGAATGGTGGCAAACTTTTTGGGATTCTAGAGCGGTAGGGTCGTGTGTTTTAGAATGGTGGGAAAGGCACGCTAAGCCGGGTATAGCAGGTTTCTATAAGAGGAAGGGAAGGGAAGAGGCAGGGTGGAGGTATGGGTTGCAAAACTATTTTGAATATCAGCTGAATGAGTGTTATGAGGAAGGGGGGGGGCGGCAGTACGGTCACATGGTGCAACTCAAGGAAAGGTTGGCTGAGTTACATAATGGTAGGTTTGATGCACTACGTGTAAGAGCGGGAATGGAGGCTGTGCTGTGGGGTGATAAACCTTCGGGAAGTGTTTTGCGAGGTTTTCGGGTAAGGCAGAGGGATTCGACTATTTTAAACTTGGAGGTAAGTGAGGATATGGGTGGTTATCACAAGGGACAGGTACTGAATACTACAGAAGGCATGAGCAATTATGCTGATTTCTGGTTCCGAAAGAAGTGGGAGAAGGGGGAGGAGGGCGATGCTATTGAGGTGTGGGGGGGGAGGGGTTTAGGGTCATGTGAAGAGGAGGGCATGGGGATGGGAGGTGAGATTAGCATGGGGGAAGTTGAGGAGGCTGTGTTCAATATGAGTACTGGAAAGGCGCCGGGTATAGATGGGATATCAAATGATTTTTATAGAATTCAATGGGAGCACATTAAGTACTGTCTGGTGAGGGTCATGAATTGTATGCGACGAGAGGGAAAGTTAGAACAAACTCAGAGAACGGGTGTAGTCGTCTTAGTACGCAAAAAGCAAGAGGGAAGAGTATTGAGTGAGTACAGAGCTATTTCGCTAATGTGTGCCGACTACAAGATTTTCGCGAAGATATTGGGCAATAGGATGAAGAAGGTGTTAGATGGGGTTATTCATGAGGGGCAGATGGGTATTCCGGGCAGAAGCATGAGAGATGGGCATGGCCGCATTAGGGATTTTTTGGAGGGTTGCAGCGGGGGAGGGCTGTTGGGCATTGATTGGGAAAATGCATACGACTGTGTAGATAGGAATTTTCTGAGGGCTAGTTTGTTGCATCTCGGTTTTGGCTTGGGAGTGGTGAGGTGGGTTGATACAATGTATTCGTCCGCAATGGTGCGAGTACAAATTAATGGTAGGTTGGGAAGGCCTGTAAGGATGGAGAGGGGTTTGAGACAGGGATGTCCCCTGTCTCAGATATTGTTTGCGTGTATGCAGCATCCTTTTTATGGGCTCGTTGAGGGGAGGGGGAATTTAAACGGGGAAAAGGATGGGTATATAGATGTGGTGGGGTATGTGGATGATACCACTATTCTGCTGGCAGGAGTGGAGGGATTGCGTACGGTGGAAAGTGTGTTGGAGCTTTTCGGGAGGGCATCAGGCATGCGGGTGAACAGAGCAAAATCAAGTTTGCTGGAGGTGGGTGCCTGGGTGGGGGGGGCTTGGGGTTGGAGTTTGGGTGGGAAGTAGTGGATAGGCTAAAAATTTGTGGAGTTATATATATGGCAGATGCGCAGGAGGCTAGGCAGGTGAATTCGGAGGTGGTGGTGGAGAAGGCAGTAAAAAGGTTAAGGAGTTTACGGGCGGGGGACGTCACCCTACAACAGCGGGCGATAATTGTAAATTCATTAGTTTATAGTAAAGTATGGAGTATGACCGTGGTGTACCCAATGAGGACTCCAGACATACATGAGATTCAGAGGAGGGCATTACGTTATGTTTGGGGTTTCGGGAGGGCATGGCTAAGCAAGGAGGTGGTGATGTCAAATATACGCAGTGGAGGAGTAGGTCTTTCAGCGTTGGGGCCGAGAGTAAAGGCTTTATATGTGAAACAAAGGTTCGTTAGGGAGGGGGGGGAAAGAGGGGTTAGAGTGGGAAAAGTGATGAAGGATGTGCGGAGATGGTGGAGCGGAAAAGAATTAATTGAATGCGAGGATATGCTGAGGTTATTGTTATTGATTAGGGAGGTGGAAAAACTTAGGGTGGGGCGTTTGGTGACGATGAGTAGAAGGCCGGAAATCATACAGGGGGTATCGGTTTATCCCTTGTATGATTGGGGTATGATATGGGATGACTTTCGAAAGCTTAAGTTAATGCCGAGAGTAAGGGAGTTTGTATATAGGTTTCTAATGGGGATATTAGCATCGAAAGCTGTTTTGAGTTCAATGGGATTGGTGAGGGAACAGACCTGCGATCACTGTGGAGAACAGGAAACAGCTTTTCATGCGGTTTATTTCTGTGAAGAGGAGGACACGTTTTCCAGAGACCTACTGCAAACTTACGGTCAATGGCCTCGTTCAGTTGGCGAGATAATTATACGTAAAGGACTGGTTTCCTTTATAAGCGGGTTGCGTTAGTTCTTCGGAGGGAGAGTGCATAAGGTAAAGGACTGGTGAAGGAATGTGAGGGTCGGGAAGGTATGTACTAAGTGGTGCTGTGTTCACATGTAAATTTGGTGTGAAAGATTTTGATTAGCCCAAAATATGTATAAATTAGGTACTTGAGATTAAAAGAGTTATAGAAATCATTGTCCATGTTAGTCTAACAGTTGTTGCAAAGATAATTTTCTGGTATGTAATTTCGCAGTTTTTTTACTGTAAATTTGTAGGGAATGTCTTTTTGCTTAAACGAGGTTTATATTCGTTTTACATAATTGTGTTCCATCACTTTTGTAATGTTATTAAGTTTCGTAGCTGAGGCAACGTATGCTGTAAGAACTTTTGCAGTTGTTGATGCTTTATATGCTTATGCAATTTTGTGTAATGCTTAATTTTGTTATAGGGAAATGTTTTAGGATAATTACTAGACTTTGTTCTTAAGTTAAATCTCATAATCAGTTGCATGTATATAGTAAAGTTACGAAAATTTATGTTTGATCACTGCTGTGATCAATATGTGTGTGAATGATGTGTGTGTATTTATAAATGATTTTTCATGGGGGGGGGTTCCCCCCTCCAACAGTTTTGTGTGTATGTGTCAGATATATTATTATTTTGTATAATGTGTGTCAGTGCATGGTGTGTATGTATTTTGCGTGTTTCATAATTATTTCTCTTGCGCTTGATATAATTCTTGGTAATCTTGTCCAGAGCCTGTATTATTGTGGTTTTTAATAATTTATACTACCTTGTAATTATGATGTTATGTAGTCCAAGTATAAGGATACATGTTTGATGATATTTCATTTCTTTATATATTAATGTTTAAGGCTTACTTTTGTTATAATGTTATACGTACGGTTGTATGCTTTTATATGATATTTCATCATGTATGGTTTAGGGAAATACGAGTTGGCTTAGGTGTAAATATCGGGTATGTGCTGCAGCGTACCTTATAAGGTGTATTATGTTCATGTATTATGTTTTGTATACCCATTTAATGAAGGATGGAGTTTTATATATTTAATATGTTGTTATATGACGTTTTAAATAAAATATAAAAAAAAAAACACTGAAGGCAGCAGACCCACTCTTATGCATGTTGTTCATTATCATTTAACTTTATCTAGAACCGTAATAAAGTAACGATGCATTCTTTTGATTTGAAATTTTATAAAAAAAATATCGCTCTATACTTAAAAACATACACGTCCCTCTCTTCCGTTAATTATTTGGCTTGTCAATTGTCATGATGACTGACAGTCTCATTTATCACTACGAATAATGACTTATCAGCTCAATTACTAATTAGTTTTATACACAATTGAATACTTGCTGCATATAGAATTTCATTAACAATTATAATTATATGAAAGTTTGAGATGAATTAACTTTAGAACTGAACATTCATATTTAAAGTTTTCGTGAATTTTTACAATATCTATTAAAATATATTTCCTATAGGAATGAAAAACATATAATATGTGTCTTCAACAATTACAGTTTAAAAGAAAAAAAAAATTACCTTGTGAAGTGAGGAGATATCTCAGCAGTTCACTAGTGTCAGTAATTTTATTGATAATTATAGTTGAGTCAAGACTGATAACAACTCTACTAACCAAGTTTACGTTGAAGGTCAGTAGCTTCATGATTATTGTGCACAGAGACTTGAATTGGGGCGGTTGTTTGCCTAGGGTGCTCTCAGGGTTGGTTTATTCCATTGGTTAGTCAGGAAACATACTCGAGTTGGTTTTATCAGCGGAGGGGGCCCAAAATGGGGGTCACAGTGGCCAGAAATGGACTATTACCCACCTTTACTTCCCCTGAAATATGCGTGGTTGCTAAAGCTCTCACTTCACATGGTAAGAGTCTGGGTTCAATTCCAGGCTAGGGTAGAAACATTGGACGTGTTCTCTGACACCGGTTGGCAATGTTTACCCATCAGTAAAATGGGTACCTGGGTGTTAGTCTACTGGTGTGGGTCGCATCCTGGGACAAAACTGACCTAATTTGCAGGAAATGCTCTGCATAACAAGCGGCTTTCTATATAGTAGTATGTCACTGATGTCAGCTATGGTCTGTATACCTTGTACATGTGCTTACAGAAATAAAGATATTATTATTATTATTATTATTATTATTATTATTATTATTATTATTATTATTATAATTAATTATTATTATTATTATTATTATTATTATTATTATTATTATTATTATTACTATTATTATTATTATTATTATATTGTATTAAAATTCGTCAACAACCTTTTTGAGAAAGTTCTAGACGAGAAATAGGTAAAAAACGTCGATTTTAGTGAAATGACGATGAAGTGACAATGAAGAAGAACTTTAGCATAACAAGAGCCTGGGTAAGTTAATAATAAATAGAGACAAGATTGTTTTAGTATCTGGAATATATACGGTTCTTTATGATTCTGATTTTAAAAAATAAATTGTTGAATTTAATTTAAAATTAACTGAAGAGCCAAATTTTGGAACAGGTCGGCCTTTGGCTTAATATTGTCATTCCTTGCTATCAGCTTATAACACTCAAGCCACACACTGAAATAGGTCGGAAATAGGCAGGAAATAGACCCAAAAATAAGCGTCTTTTGGCTAAATTACCCCAGCAGTTAACCGTCCAAGAAACTATTTCTAGGTTTATATAGGCCTCCGCTGACCTTCAAATCTACCTTAATAAATAACCACTAATGTCGAATTCACAGCTGCAAGGCGACAAAACTCATAATACGAACGTAATTAGCCGACGCTACTGACAGGAAGCTCGAATCCTTGCTTTCGTGCCTTGTCGGTAAGAGACCCTTAAGACGTTCAGAAATACGGTGGGAATTCATTGGCCAAAAGTGGTAAGAGAGGCACAATTCCCCCAGTTTCCTTCTTAGGTGAAAGGACTTATGCCCAGCTTATGTGACATTTTATTGTAGCAACGTTTAGTTCTCCAGAGCTTTGTAAAGATGTAACAAAGTATACAGGGACACTGGGGATACATATGCTGTAGGTAATAATACGATCAAAAATAAATAGCACTGAAGAACTCTAACTGGCCCATGATAAAGGTTGTAGTAGTAGGAGGAGCAGTAGTAGTATGAGGAGCAGTAGGAGCAGTAGTAGCAGTAAAAGTAATACCAGCAATAGTAGTAACAGTAGTAGTAGTAGTGGTGGTAGCAATAGTAATGGCAGTAGTAGCAGTAGTGGATATAACTTATGGTTGCCATGTGTGATGGTAGGGATCATATATGAGGATAACTCTCGCTAATACTTCAGAGACGATGAACCTGCTTCATATCTGTTCAAGAGTGTTTGAAATGGCGATCAAGGTTTCCTGTGTTCCTGTGTCTGTAAGAGCTCGACGAAGCTCCTGGAGAGCGAGACGTTGATACACATGTGTTCTTTTTATCAAACATATTGTCGGTGATTCTACCAACATTATTACAGAATTCTCTTGCATGAAGGAAAAAGAAAACCTCAAGTGTTATTCTCCTCCCTCATCTTTAATTTACGATATTTCATCTGCAAACTCAGGAATATAGGCAATAAAAAAAGGACTTAGATATCTAGACAAGAATTTATTTAGTCTGAAGCCAAATTTTAAGATAGAGTCGAATTTTTAGTATCTTACTGGCAGTATTTGAGGGTAAGTAAATTTTTTACTTGATTAGTAATAGGCCCTAATTAATGGTCAATGAATATTATATATATCTTCCAGTAGTATATGTACAGTATGTTAGTCTCATATCATGTATTTTCTACAGTTTTTACTTGTAATCATGAATAGTCGAACTATCCATTTGAGCAGTGAGTCTTCTGGCATTTGCTAAATAGCCACTCCTGGCTTATGTGTGTGTGTGTGTGTGTGTGTGTGTGTGTGTGTGTGTGTGTATGTGTACTCATTTGCACTGTAATTTATTTGTGGTGAAAGGGGTTAATTCACAGCTCCTGGCCTCGCTTCTTTGCTGATCACTACTCAGTTCACTCTCTGTTCTCATAGAGATTTATTTTTTTTTATATTTTATTTAAAAACGATGTTACATTACAGTGGTTCGAACCCATAATAACAATATATAAATGAAAACAAAACATATAACTTAAATCGCAACACAAAGGAAGCATATAGTTTAACATGCAGACATAAAACAGATGCTCATGGAAACCTAGAAATGAAACATTATAACAACCCGTATACAACATCCCTGTGCAAATCGTTACTATAAGAATACAGCACACTCTTCATACACAGCCACACCCTGCAAGACACAGCCACACCCTGCAAGACACAGCCACACCCTGCAAGACACAGTCACACCCTGCAAGACACAGCCACACCCTGCAAGACCCAGCCACACCCTGCAAGACACAGCCACACCCCTGCAAGACACAGCCACACCCTGCAAGACACAGCCACACCTTGCAAGACACAGCCACACCCCTGCAAGACACAGGAAGTACATTTGTTAAAAATGATACATTAGCATAATAAGAACCTTCACAGTCATCTTGCACACAAGAGGCTCACAGTCACATAAAGTACCAGACTTCATACCTTGCTAAATTAAAGCTCCATCTTACTCATACCAGTTTCCTGAAGGGAATCTGACTACCTCACAACCCCCGTGTTTCTCATATCCCCAAATTAAAGTAAGAAGAATCAAAAACTTCCCCACCACCAGGTCTCAACCCCTCACTTCGCATAACACATGTCATTAAAAATTCCCTGACACCAAGCCACTCACTTGACCCACACAACTCGCATTACACCTCTTGTCCTCCAAATGCACCAATCACACCCGCGCCTTCCTCAAGAAGCCAGCTTCGTCACGTCCCCTGAATCTGTAATGCCCATAAGTCCTCCACTCGAAAGCTACGATATCCATCTGAAAATCTGAAATACCATCTGTTCCCAGTGATATCCTTATTCCTCCTTTGTGTCCCATAAAATATCGCTGCCAGGGCCTTAATTCGCTCCCCCACCGGCGCTCTCCGTAAAACCCACGAAGTATACACGAAGTCGGCTACCAGGTAACCCATCGCATTTTGTACCGGCACCCCTACCCCCCCCCCCTCCACATCCAAGCTTAATGCCCGTAGAACACAAATACCACCCCCACCCACCATACGTAAAACCCTGCTAAACCACTCTCTCACTGGTTCCAACCTTTCACAAAAATATACTGCATGGAAAACAGTGTCAATACCCCCACACTCACAACATTCCCGTCCCTCCTGCACACGCCTATTACCTAACACCTCCCCCGACGGCAATATATTATGGAGAAATTTAAACATTACCTCCCGCACCACAGCCTTCAATCGCAACCCTTGCAGGCGCCCCCATATATCACTCCATGCATACATCAGATACAAACCCACAACCCTAGCAACTACCTCCCCACCACCCACCCGAGCCAGTGTACCTATCTTAACCCCACAGGGTTCCCTTGCATAACACAACAACCTCAACATTCCCTCACACACCTGAACATCCCTACCCCTCACCCAACGTACCAAGTCCCTTCTCACCCATGCCAAACCTGTACCTGTGATTCTGCCTTCCCTCAAATAACTATGTTTAACGTACATACCCAACAACCTTTGATGCAGCGCCATTAACCCCAGCCCTCCCTGGCGTACCGGTAGACACACAACATCTCTCGACAACCATTCACAACCCGAACCCCAAATATATTGATACACGCTCTTCAACAGACGCTTCTCATCACATGTTTCCAAGGGATATATACCTGCCACATGCCACAGCTTACTATACAGTTTCACATTCACCACAATAGCACGCTGGTGCAGCGTCAAACCTACTGTACGCAAACCCGCTAATCTACCCAAAACCGTATCCACAGCTTCTTTCGAATTCATCTTCCGTGCCTCCAGGAGATTTTCCATGTGAACAACCCCACATACCTTAAGTCTACTTACCAGGGACCAACCTTCACCCTGTTCGTATACCCCACCCACACCATCCCCCACCCTCAATAACATTGGCTTATCTCTATTAAGCGTCATCCCTGTTGCCATGCCAAAACTCTCCACCAACTCACTAACCCTAGGAAAATCTTCAGACCTTCTAAATAGCACTGTGGTGTCATCAACATATCCAACGATCCCCGGTTCCACAGACACCCCATCCCTCACCATCCCTTCCCATACGCCCCAACGCACAGCCCTATAGAACGGGTCTTGGAGCAATGCAAAGAGAAGCTGCGACACAGGGCATCCCTGCCTTAAGCCCCTTTCCATCCTAACAGGTTGACCTAATCTACCATTCACTTGTACCCTAACCGTTGCCTACTCATACAACACCTTAGTCCAACTGACGAATTCCCACCCAAACCCTTGCCATTGCATAAACTTCCACAACGCCTCACGCTCCACACAGTCATACGCTGCATGCCAATCTAATGCTAAAACCCCACCCTTGATGTTCTCCCCACTTTCATCTATAAACCTACGTATAATCCCCTGCCCAACACACATCGAACGCCCAGGCACTCCATATTGACCCTCGTTTAAAACTCTGGCAAGAACACCTTTCAACCTATTTCCCAACACTTTAGCAAAGATCTTGTAATCACCACACATTAAGGTTAAGGTGATCGAACGGTAGTCATGCACACATTCACAAGACTTTTTTTTAGGGACCATGACCACTACACCCGTTCTCTGCTGTTCCCCCAACCTTCCCTGGTTTTCATGGCATTAAATAACTCCACTAAAAACCCACGCAAACACTCCCAGTTTTCCCTATAAAAATCACAAGGGATGCCATCAATACCAGGCGATTTACCCATGCTCATCCCGTCCACTGCCACCCTAATCTCCTCCTCACTTATAGACCCACTCAATCTCAATCGATCCTTATGCTTTAGATTACAGTTTACCCATTCGCCCATTGCGCCTAACGCCTCACAATTAACCCCCACACTTTTACCATTCTTCTCGTACCACGCATCCACATAACAACCCATACCCTCTGTCGACGAAAGCGCCTGCCCCTGACGATATCCCGCCAATTGCTCCTGTACCCGCAAACTCATTACTTCCGTTGCCCTACGACGTGTCCCCTGCTCCCGCAAGACATACACCGACGGACGGTCCCCCCATAAGATCTCATCAAGGCCCCCTGCAACCCTTGCAGCATCAAAATTGCGATTTTGAATATCCCTAATTCGTTGTTTCAAACCCTCAATCTCACCCATCGGATATGCACCCCCCCCTCCCATATAGCATTCCTGTAGGTGACCCTCAAGGTAATTTAAAATCCCATATTGAAACCGCCTCTCTTCCTTTCCCCTCTTCTGATAAAAATCCCTCACCTTCCCCTTACCGACCGAGTCCCACCACCCAATGACATCAACCCCCCCCCTCCATCAGCGCACCACCTTTTCCAAGCGCATGCAAAAGATTCCCTCCCCTCCCCTGTTTTCAATAACCCAACATTCATCTTCCAGAAACCTCTGAAATGCTTCGGCAAACCCTCCCAATTTAAATCCACCAGAACCCCTCGATGATCAGAGAAGCTTGCATTCAACGCACACACACTGCTCACCCTCACCCCCCGAGATACATAAATGCGATCAAGCCTCGCCGCATAATCACACTTAATAAACGTATGTGTCACTCCACTCACCTCCCCTCCAACATCCACTACATTCACACCTCTTAACAGATCCCCTAAAAACCCCGAGAAAAAACCCCTCCCCCTAGGCTCTACATCCTTACGTCGGACAACACAGTTCCAATCACCCCCTATAATTGTAATACCTGGCAGCGATCTGAAATGGTAGATAAGAGCATCCCTAAAGAATCTACTTTTAATACCCATGTCCCCTTCTGCCGGCCCATACACCCCAATGAAACCCACCTGAACCCCACCCCACATACCCTCGACCCTAACCACCCTCCCCTCCTCCCCTACCTCACACCTATGCAAAAGAAATGGGCTGGCTTCCTTAATTAATAGCGCCACACCATCTTTCAGTCGTGTAGAACAACCCATGTACACGTCATATCCGGTAATTGACAATTCACCTAAATATTTATAATTATGCTCCTGCAAGAACACAAGGTCTGGCACATATCTCCTCAAATAACCGTCCAGAACTTTACATTTGCCCACTGCCTTCAACCCATTAACATTTAAAGTAAGACACCTGAAGGCCGTAATGAGGGCTTTTCCTTAGACACCCTAACACACTTAGAACCCTGGCGAGAATCCCCACCCTGCCCGCCACACTTCCCATCACCTTCCCCTTGCTCACACTCAACATTCTTTAAACCACCTTTATCTCTAGGCGTTAGATCATGCCAAGCTTTCTTCCCAGTCCTTTGCCCAGGCGTCAAAACATCCTCACTTTCAGAAATGAAAGCCGTCCTCTTGCGTGAGCCACGCTTCTCACACTTCGCCGCCTCCTGGGCATCTTCCATGTGGACCTCCACTGCTACACTCTGAACCCACCCCTTATCACTCACAACCTTCTCATTGAGGCCACCCACCTCAGCCTCTACACTCACAGCATCCAAGCCAGCATTGACCGAAACATCCAGTAAGTCGTCCATGGCCTCCTGAATTGTAGCTTCCAAAACATGGTGAGCAATTGCAGACTCCTCGCCACTCTTCGCCGACACCAAACCTACGTCCTCGTCAAGTCCAGTGAGTGTCACACACTCAGGCGACGACGCCTCCTCCCTCTCCACCTCCACACTCCACGCCTCCCGTGACAAAGGCTTACGTTGCGTTGCCGTTGCATAAGTCAGTCGGTCCGTAGTACCATCAGACCCCGCCTCAGCGTCAGGTTTCCCACGTCTCGTTGGAGAAGTCGGCGCTATGTGGTCGTACGCCCCACACACATGGCACGTACGCCTCTGACCTGTGTATGTTACGTACACCTGAGTCCAGAAGTCCTCCATTCCCACATAAGATGGAATAGGATGCCGTAGGGACATTTTCAGGGAAAACGTCCCTTCAGGGAAGCCAACTAGTGGCCCATCTCGCCAACGTCCCAATGTCGCCATATGGATCGTCCCATATCTTCCAAACACCTGCCGTAAATCACTTTCATCAGCCTCGAAAGGTACATTACGCACCTTGACCCAGGTGTAGAACCTTGATACGTCATGAAGACGGACACTAACGCCAGGGGTATCCGTCTTAACCACGTCCTGATACTTGGCCACCATGTTTTCATATGTACTGCTCCACCATTCAATGAGACTCCATAAAGGTCTTCATTAGTGATGCCGTACGTATCCCGCAATATCGCCGTCAGCAACATGTTGGTGTTCTGGGCAGTGAGCACGCCCCTCACCAATTCTAAACAGTGTTTACACATCTGCGGCCATTCTCCGCCATGATGAAAATACTGTCACCTGCCACCAGGGGTCAGAGCGCAGTTCCAAGTACGTCCTCTCTACTCAAGAGTTGAGAGACGAATATGAAAACTGCGCAGAAAGCCAGATGATTCGGGAGCTACTGCGCAGCCTGTCCACACGGCCCGAGAGCGATGAGGACAATGATAGAGATTTATTATGAGTCTGTGTATGTGTGTGCTCTCCTATTTGTACTCGCCTATTTGTGGTTGCAGGGGGGGCGATTTACAGCTCCTGACCCCGCCTGTATCCTGGTCGTTACTAGGTCCACTCTTTCCCTGCTCTGTGAGCTTTATCCTTTCTCTTCTTAATGCTATAAGAATGGAGGAACACTGAAGAAGGCCTACTGGCCCATACAAGGCAGGTCCTCTGTATGGATCCTGCCTCTACTACATTACTCTCCAGACTGTTCCACTTCTTGACAACTCTGTGACTGAAGAAGACTCATCTGAGTCTTCAACTTCCAGTTGTAACTCCTTGTTGCTGTGTCCCACCTCTGAAATATTCTGTCTCTATCTACCTTGTCAATTCTTCTCAGTATTTTATACGTCGCTGTCATGTCCTTCCTATCCCTCCTGTCCTCCAGTGTCGTCACTTCGATCTTCCTGAACCTCTCCTCGTAGAACATACCCATTAGCTCCGGTACTAGCTTTGCTGTATATATGTTGGTAGAATTACCGACAATATGTTGCACAAGTGCAACTAATGAGACTTTTATTGTGGCAACGTTATTGTGAGTAACGGCTTGACAAATTTTCTGGAGAGCGAAACATTGCACAATAAAATATCACATTAGTTGCACTTGTGTCCTTTTACTTTACACTAGCTTTGCTGCAAACCTTTGTATTTTCTCTAATTTCTTGACGTGCTTGACCAGATGTGGGTTCCATACTGGTGCTGTATACTCCATATGGGCCTGACGTAGTCCGTGTATAGTCTTGAACGATTCCTTACTAAGGTGTCGAAACGCTATTCTTAGGTTTGCCATATTCTGCAGCAGTTATTTGATTGATGTGCGCCTCAGGAGATGTGCTCGGTGTGTATATATAAATGTGTGTCTCAGTTCCTTTTTTCGCTAGGAAAACTGGATAAATATCTGCAATGTTCTGGTACTTTATTTTGTATGATAGTTACATAGTGGGAATTAAAGCTAATTGTATTTCTCTGTTATTTCCCATCACACACAATACAATTCATACACAGAGTTGAAATCTGCCATTAGGGTTATGTCAGTGTGTACGTGTTGGCGCCAGGGGCGGCGTATGGGTGTTGTACAGAATTATCAAACTGCCATGATCCAACCATCGAATATTTATATAATACTGAAGAAAAAACTAAATCCATCAATGAGATATAATTAAGCCTTGAGGAAAATAATGAAATTGTCTTACACGTGATGTTCATGACATTCCACGTGAAAAGAGGATTTTTTTGTAGCATTGGTGAGGAGAGAACCATAGATCACGAATCCAGTAACTTAATTTTGGTGATAATATTTATATCTAACAAAAGTAGTCGAATGCCTCCTTCCCTCTGCAGTCAGCCATGGTCTCCATCCTTCTGCAAGCAACGAGATGCACGACTCCTACTGTACGAATAATTTATATGCCTATCATTTACAACATTAATATTTCTACAGTTTTATATTACAATACACCTGAAGCCAGCTGCAAGTGGTAACTCTACTCTCCTACACCACCACTCACCTGAAGCCAGCTGCAAGTCGTAACTCTTCTCTCTTACCCCACCACTCACCTGAAGCCAGCTGCAAGTGATAACTCTTCTCTCATACCCCAACACTCACCTGAAGCCAGCTGCAAGTGGTAACTCTTCTCTCCTACACCACCACTCATCTGAAGCCAGCTGCAAGTGGTAACTCTTCTCTCATACCCCAACACTCACCTGAAGCCAGCTGCAAGGGGTAACTCTTCTCTCCTACACCACCACTCACCTGAAGCCAGCTGCAAGTGGTAACTCTTCTCTCATACCCCAACACTCACCTGAAGCCAGCTGCAAGTGGTAACTCTTCTCTCCTACACCACCACTCACCTGAAGCCAGCTGCAAGTGGTAACTCTTCTCTCCTACCCCACCACTCACCTGAAGCCAGCTGCAAGTGGTAACTCTTCTCTCATACCCCAACACTCACCTGAAGCCAGCTGCAAGTGGTAACTCTTCTCTCGAACCCCACCAATCACCTGAAGCCAGCTGCAAGTGGTAACTCTTCTCTCCTACCCCAACACTCACCTGAAGCCAGCTGCAAGTGGTAACTCTTCTCTCATACCCCACCACTCACCTGAAGCCAGCTGCAAGTGGTAACTCTACTCTCCTACCCCACCACTCACCTGAAGCCAGCTGCAAGTGGTAACTCTACTCTCCTACACCACCACTCACCTGAAGCCAGCTGCAAGTGGTAACTCTTCTCTCCTACACAACCACTCACCTGAAGCCAGCTGCAAGTGGTAACTCTTCTCTCCTACACCACCACTCACATGAAGCCAGCTGCAAGTGGTAACTCTTCTCTCCTACACCACCACTCACCTGAAGCCAGCTGCAAGTGGTAACTCTTCTCTCATACCCCACCACTCACCTGAAGCCAGCTGCAAGTGGTAACTCTACTCTCCTACCCCACCACTCACCTGAAGCCAGCTGCAAGTGGTAACTCTTCTCTCCTACACCACCACTCACTTCAAGCCAGCTGCAAGTGATAACTCTTCTCTCATACCCCACCACTCATCTGAAGCCAGCTGCAAGTGGTAACTCTACTCTCCTACCCCAACACTCACTTGAAGCCAGCTGCAAGTGGTAACTCTTCTCTCCTACACCACCACTCACCTGAAGCCATCTGCAAGTGGTAACTCTTCTCTCATACCCCACCACTCGCCTGAAGCCAGCTGCAAGTGGTAACTCTTCTCTCATACCCCACCACACACCTGAAGCCAGCTGCAAGTGGTAACTCTTCTCTCATACCCCACCACATACCTGAAGCCAGCTGCAAGTGGTAACTCTTCTCTCATACCCCACCACTCATCTGAAGCCAGCTGCAAGTGGTAACTCTACTCTCCTACCCCAACACTCACCTGAAGCCAGCTGCAAGTGGTAACTCTTCTCTCCTACCCCACCACTCACCTGAAGCCAGCTGCAAGTGGTAACTCTTCTCTCATACCCCACCACTCACCTGAAGCCAGCTGCAAGTGGTAACTCTACTCTCCTACTCCAGAACTCACCTGAAGCCAGCTGCAAGAGGTAACTCTTCTCTCCTACACCACCACTCACCTGAAGCCAGCTGCAAGTGGTAACTCTTCTCTCATACCCCACCACTCACCTGAAGCCAGCCGCAAGTGGTAACTCTTCTCTTCTACCCCCAACACTCACCTGAAGCAAGCTGCAAGTGGTAACTCTTCCCTCCTACACCACCACTCACCTGAAGCCATCTGCAAGTGGTAA
Source organism: Cherax quadricarinatus (assembly GCF_038502225.1). Taxonomy (NCBI): domain Eukaryota; kingdom Metazoa; phylum Arthropoda; class Malacostraca; order Decapoda; family Parastacidae; genus Cherax; species Cherax quadricarinatus. The sequence goes on along the minus strand of NW_027196561.1, from coordinate 59,654 downwards.
CTCTTCTCTCATACCCCACCACTCGCCTGAAGCCAGCTGCAAGTGGTAACTCTACTCTCCTACCCCACCACTCACCTGAAGCCAGCTGCAAGTGGTAACTCTTCTCTCATACCCCACCACACACCTGAAGCCAGCTGCAAGTGGTAACTCTACTCTCCTACTCCACCACTCACCTGAAGCCAGCTGCAAGAGGTAACTCTTCTCTCATACCCCACCACACACCTGAAGCCAGCTGCAAGTGGTAACTCTTCTCTCATACGCCACCACATACCTGAAGCCAGCTGCAAGTGGTAACTCTTCTCTCATACCCCACCACTCATCTGAAGCCAGCTGCAAGTGGTAACTCTACTCTCCTACCCCAACACTCACCTGAAGCCAGCTGCAAGTGGTAACTCTTCTCTCCTACCCCACCACTCACCTGAAGCCAGCTGCAAGTGGTAACTCTTCTCTCATACCCCACCACTCACCTGAAGCCAGCTGCAAGTGGTAACTCTACTCTCCTACTCCAGAACTCACCTGAAGCCAGCTGCAAGAGGTAACTCTTCTCTCCTACACCACCACTCACCTGAAGCCAGCTGCAAGTGGTAAGTCTTCTCTCATACCCCACCACTCACCTGAAGCCAGCCGCAAGTGGTAACTCTTCCCTTCTACCCCCAACACTCACCTGAAGCAAGCTGCAAGTGGTAACTCTTCTCACCTACCCCCAACACTCACCTGAAGCCAGCTGTACGTGGTAACTCTTCTCTCCTACCCCACCACTCACCTGAAGCCAGCTGCAAGTGGTAACTCTTCTCACCTACCCCCAACACTCACCTGAAGCCAGCTGTACGTGGTAACTCTTCTCTCCTACCCCATCACTCACCTGAAGCCAGCTGCAAGTGGTAACTCTTCTCTCCTATCCCACCACTCACCTGAAGCCAGCTGCAAGTGGTAACTCTTCTCTCCTACCCCCAAAATTCACCTGAAGCCAGCTGCAAGTGGTAGCACTTCTCTCATACCCCACCACTCACCTGAAGCCAGCTGCAAGAGGTAACTCTTCTCTCCTACCCCCAACACACACCTGAAGCCAGCTACAAGTGGTAACTCTTCTCTCATACCCCACCGCTCACCTGAAGCCAGCTGCAAGTGGTAACTCTTCTCTCCTACCCAACCACTCACCTGAAGCCAGCTTCAAGTGGTAACTCTTCTCTCCTACCCCCAACACTCACCTGAAGCCAGCTGCAAGTGGTAACTCTTCTCTCCTACTACCACCACTTACCTGAAGCCATCTGCAAGTGGTAACTCTTCTCTCTTACCCCCAACGCTCACCTGAAGCCAGCTGCAAGTGGTAACTCTTCTCTCCTACACCACAACTCACCTGAAGCCAGCTGCAAGTGGTAACTCTTCTCTCATACCCACAACACACCTGAAGCCAGCTGCAAGTGGTAACTCATCTCTCCTATCCCACCACTCACCTGTAGCCAGCTGCAAGTGGTAACTCTTCTCTCATACCCCAGCACTCACCTGAAGCCAGCTGCAAGTGGTAACTCTTCTCTCCTACCCCCACCCCTCACCTAAAGCCAGCTGCAAGTGGTAACTCTTCTCTCATACCCCACCACTCACCTGAAGCCAGCTGCAAGTGGTAACTCTTCTCTCATACCCCAACACTCACCTGAAGCCAGCTGCAAGAGGTAACTCTTCTCTCATACCCCAACACTCACCTGAAGCCAGCCGCAAGTGGTAACTCTTCTCTAGTACCCCACCACTCACCTGAAGCCAGCTGCAAGTCCCAACACTCGCCTGAATCCAGCTGCAATTGGTAACTCTTCTCTTATACCCCACCACTCACCTGAAGCCAGCTGCAAGTGGTAACTTTTCTCTCCTACCCCCAACACTCACCTCAAGCCAGCTGCAAGTGGTAACTCTTCTCTCCTACCCCACCACTCACCTGAAGCCAGCTGCAAGTGGTAATTCTTCTCTCCTACCCCACCACTCACCTGAAGCCAGCTGCAAGTGGTAACTCTTCTCTCCTACCCACCACTCACCTGAAGCCAGCTGCAAGTGGTAACTCTTCTCTCCTACCCCACCACTCACCTGAAGCCAGCTGCAAGTTGTAACTCTTCTCTCCTACCCCACCACTCACCTGAAGCCAGCTGCAAGTGGTAACTCTTCTCTCCTACCCCACCACTCACCTGAAGCCAGCTGCAAGTGGTAACTCTTTTCTCCTACCCAACCACTCACATGAAGTCAGCTGCAAGTGGTAACTCTTCTCTCCTACCCCCAACACTCACCTGAAGCCAGCTGCAAGTGGTAACTCTTCTCTCCTACCCCACCACTCACCTGAAGCCAGCTGCAAGTGGTAACACTTCTCTCATACCCCACCACTCACCTGAAGCCAGCTGCAAGTGGTAGCTCTACTCTCCTACCCCACCGCTCACCTGAAGCCAGCTGCAAGTGGTAACTCTACTCTCCTACCCCAACACTCACCTGAACCCAGCTGCAAGTGGTAACTCTTCTCTCCTACACCACCACTCACCTGAAGCCAGCTGCAAGTGGTAACTCTTCTCTCATACCCCACTGCTCACCTGAAGCCAGCTGCAAGAGGTAACTCTTCTCTCCTACCCCCAACACTCACCTGAAGCCAGCTGCAAGTGGTAACTCTTCTCTCATACCCCACCACTCACCTGAAGCCAGCTGCAAGTGGTAACTCTTCTCTCCTACCCCACCACTCACCTGAAGCCAGCTGCAAATTGTAACTCTTCTCTCCTACCCCACCACTCACCTGAAGCCAGCTGCAAGTGGTAACTCTTCTCTCCTACCCCACCACTCACCTGAAGCCAGCTGCAAGTGGTGACTCTTCTCTACTACCCCACCACTCACATGAAGCCAGCTGCAAGTGGTAACTCTTCTCTTATACCCCACCACTCACCTGAAGCCAGCTGCAAGTGGTAACTCTTCTCTCATACCCCAACACTCACCTGAAGCCAGCTGCAAGTGGTAACTTTTCTCTCCTACCTCATCACTCACCTGAAGCCAGCTGCAAGTGGTAACTCTTCTCTCCTACCCCACAACACACCTGAAGGCAGCTGCAATTGGTAACTCTTTTCTCCTACACCACCACTCACTTGAAGCCAGCTGCAAGTGGTAACTCTTCTCTCCTACCCCACCATTCACCTGAAGCCAACTGCAAGTGGTAACTCTTCTCTCCTACCCCCAACACTCACCTGAAGCCAGCTGCAAGTGGTAACTCTTCTCTCCTATCCTACCACTCACCTGAAGCCAGCTGCAAGTGGTAACTCTTCTCTCCTACCCTCAACACTCACCTGATGCCAGCTGCAAGTGGTAACTCTTCTCTCCTACCCCACCACTCACCTGAAGCCAGCTGCAAGTGGTAACTCTTCCCTCCTACCCCCAACACTCACCTGAAGCCAGCTGCAAGTGGTAACTCTTCTCTCCTACCCCACCACTCACCTGAAGCCAGCTGCAAGTGGTAACTCTTCTCTCCTACCCTCAACACTCACCTGAAGCCAGCTGCAAGTGGTAACTCTTCTCTCCTACCCCACCACTCACCTGAAGCCAGCTGCAAGTGGTAACTCTTCTCTCATACCTCATCACTAACCTGAAGCCAGCTGCAAGTGGTAGCTCTTCTCTCCTACACGACAACTCACATGAAGCCAGCTGCAAGTGGTAACTCTTCTCTCCTACACCACCACTCACCTGAAGCCAGCTGCGAGTGGTAACTCTTCTCTCATACCCCACCACTCACCTGAAGCCAGCTGCAAGTGGTAACTCTACTCTCCTACCCCACCACTCACCTGAAGCCAGCTGCAAGTTGTAACTCTTCTCTCATACCCCACCACTCACCTGAAGCCAGCTACAAGTGGTAGCTCTACTCTCCTACTCCACCACTCACCTGAAGCCTGCTGCAAGAGGTAACTCTTCTCTCATACCCCACCACACACCTGAAGCCAGCTGCAAGTGGTAACTCTTCTCTCATACCCCACCACACACCTGAAGCCAGCTGCAAGTGGTAACTCTTCTCTCATACCCCACCACTCATCTGAAGCCAGCTGCAAGTGGTAACTCTACTCTCCTACCCCAACACTCACCTGAAGCCAGCTGCAAGTGGTAACTCTTCTCTCCTACACCACCACTCACCTGAAGCCAGCTGCAAGTGGTAACTCTTCTCTCATTCCCCACCACTCATCTGCAGCCAGCTGCAAGTGGTAACTCTACTCTCCTACCCCAACACTCACCTGAAGCCAGCTGCAAGTGGTAACTCTTCTCTCCTACACCACCACTCACCTGAAGCCAGCTGCAAGTGGTAACTCTTCTCTCATACCCCACCACTCACCTGAAGCCAGCTGCAAGTGGTAACTCTACTCTCCTACTCCACCACTCACCTGAAGCCAGCTGCAAGAGGTAACTCTTCTCTCCTACACCACCACTCACCTGAAGCCAGCTGCAAGTGGTAACTCTTCTCTCATACCCCACCACTCACCTGAAGCCAGCCGCAAATGGTAACTCTTCTCTTCTACCCCCAACACTCACCTGAAGCCAGCTGCAAGTGGTAACTCTTCTCTCCTACCCCACCACTCACCTGAAGCCAGCTGCAAGTGGTAACTCTTCTCTCCTACCCTCAACACTCACCTGAAGCCAGCTGCAAGTGGTAACTCTTCTCTCCTACCCCACCACTCACCTGAAGCCAGCTGCAAGTGGTAACTCTTCTCTCATACCTCACCACTTACCTGAAGCCAGCTGCAAGTGGTAACTCTTCTCTCCTACACCACCACTCACCTGAAGCCAGCTGCAAGTGGTAACTCTTCTCTCCTACACCACCACTCACCTGAAGCCACCTGCAAGTGGTAACTCTTTTCTCATACCCCACCCCTCACCTGAAGCCAGCTGCAAGTGGTAACTCTACTCTCCTACCCCACCACTCACCTGAAGCCAGCTGCAAGTGGTAACTCTTCTCTCATACCCCACCACTCACCTGAAGCCAGCTGCAAGTGGTAACTCTACTCTCCTACTCCACCACTCACCTGAAGCCAGCTGCAAGAGGTAACTCTTCTTTCATACCCCACCACACACCTGAAGCCAGCAGCAAGTGGTAACTCTTCTCTCATAACCCACCACTCATCTGAAGCCAGCTGCAAGTGGTAACTCTTCTCTCCTACACCACCACTCACCTGAAGCCAGCTGCAAGTGGTAACTCTTCTCTCCTACCCCACCACTCACCTGAAGCCAGCTGCAAGTGGTAACTCTTCTCTCCTACCCCCAACACTCACCTGAAGCCAACTGCAAGTGGTAACTCTTCTCTCCTACCCCACCACTCTCCTGAAGCCAGCTGCAAGTGGTAACTCTTCTCTCCTACCCTCAACACTCACCTGAAGCCAGCTGCAAGTGGTAACTCTTCTCTCCTACCCCACCACTCACCTGAAGCCAGCTGCAAGTGGTAACTCTTCTCTCATACCTCACCACTTACCTGAAGCCAGCTGCAAGTGGTAACTCTTCTCTCTTACACCACCACTCACCTGAAGTCAGCTGCAAGTGGTAACTCTTCCCTCCTACACCACCACTCACCTGAAGCCAGCTGCAAGTGGTAACTCTTCTCTCATACCCCACCACTCACCTGAAGCCAGCTGCAAGTGGTAACTCTACTCTCCTACCCCACCACTCACCTGAAGCCAGCTGCAAGTGGTAACTCTTCTCTCATGCCCCACCACTCACCTGAAGCCAGCTGCAAGTGGTAGCTCTACTCTCCTACTCCACCACTCACCTGAAGCCAGCTACAAGAGGTAACTCTTCTCTCATACCCCACCACACACCTGAAGCCAGCTGCACGTGGTAACTCTTCTCTCATACCCCACCACACACCTGAAGCCAGCTGCAAGTGGTAACTCTTCTCTCATACCCCACCACTCATCTGAAGCCAGCTGCAAGTGGTAACTCTACTCTCCTACCCCAACACTCACCTGAAGCCAGCTGCAAGTGGTAACTCTTCTCTCCTACACCACCACTCACCTGAAGCCAGCTGCAAGTGGTAACTCTTCTCTCATTCCCCACCACTCATCTGAAGCCAGCTGCAAGTGGTAACTCTACTCTCCTACCCCAACACTCACCTGAAGCCAGCTGCAAGTGGTAACTCTTCTCTCCTACACCACCACTCACCTGAAGCCAGCTGCAAGTGGTAACTCTTCTCTCATTCCCCACCACTCATCTGAAGCCAGCTGCAAGTTGTAACTCTACTCTCCTACCCCAACACTCACCTGAAGCCAGCTGCAAGTGGTAACTCTTCTCTCCTACACCACCACTCACCTGAAGCCAGCTGCAAGTGGTAACTCTTCTCTCATACCCCACCACTCACCTGAAGCCAGCTGCAAGTGGTAACTCTTCTCTCCTACACCACCACTCACCTGAAGCCAGCTGCAAGTGGTAACTCTTCTCTCATACCTCACCACTTACCTGAAGCCAGCTGCAAGTGGTAACTCTTCTCTCCTACACCACCACTCACCTGAAGCCAGCTGCAAGTGGTAACTCTTCTCTCCTACACCACCACTCACCTGAAACCAGCTGCAAGTGGTAACTCTTCTCTCATACCCCACCCCTCACCTGAAGCCAGCTGCAAGTGGTAACTCTACTCTCCTACCCCACCACTCACCTGAAGCCAGCTGCAAGTGGTAACTCTTCTCTCATACCCCACCACTCACCTGAAGCCAGCTGCAAGTGGTAACTCTACTCTCCTACTCCACCACTCACCTGAAGCCAGCTGCAAGAGGTAACTCTTCTTTCATACCCCACCACACACCTGAAGCCAGCAGCAAGTGGTAACTCTTCTCTCATAACCCACCACTCATCTGAAGGCAGCTGCAAGTGGTAACTCTTCTCTCCTACACCACCACTCACCTGAAGCCAGCTGCAAGTGGTAACTCTTCTCTCCTACCCCACCACTCACCTGAAGCCAGCTGCAAGTGGTAACTCTTCTCTCCTACCCCCAACACTCACCTGAAGCCAACTGCAAGTGGTAACTCTTCTCTCCTACCCCACCACTCTCCTGAAGCCAGCTGCAAGTGGTAACTCTTCTCTCCTACCCTCAACACTCACCTGAAGCCAGCTGCAAGTGGTAACTCTTCTCTCCTACCCCACCACTCACCTGAAGCCAGCTGCAAGTGGTAACTCTTCTCTCATACCTCACCACTTACCTGAAGCCAGCTGCAAGTGGTAACTCTTCTCTCCTACACCACCACTCACCTGAAGTCAGCTGCAAGTGGTAACTCTTCCCTCCTACACCACCACTCACCTGAAGCCAGCTGCAAGTGGTAACTCTTCTCTCATACCCCACCACTCACCTGAAGCCAGCTGCAAGTGGTAACTCTACTCTCCTACCCCACCACTCACCTGAAGCCAGCTGCAAGTGGTAACTCTTCTCTCATGCCCCACCACTCACCTGAAGCCAGCTGCAAGTGGTAGCTCTACTCTCCTACTCCACCACTCACCTGAAGCCAGCTACAAGAGGTAACTCTTCTCTCATACCCCACCACACACCTGAAGCCAGCTGCACGTGGTAACTCTTCTCTCATACCCCACCACACACCTGAAGCCAGCTGCAAGTGGTAACTCTTCTCTCATACCCCACCACTCATCTGAAGCCAGCTGCAAGTGGTAGCTCTACTCTCCTACCCCAACACTCACCTGAAGCCAGCTGCAAGTGGTAACTCTTCTCTCCTACACCACCACTCACCTGAAGCCAGCTGCAAGTGGTAACTCTTCTCTCATTCCCCACCACTCATCTGAAGCCAGCTGCAAGTGGTAACTCTACTCTCCTACCCCAACACTCACCTGAAGCCAGCTGCAAGTGGTAACTCTTCTCTCCTACACCACCACTCACCTGAAGCCAGCTGCAAGTGGTAACTCTTCTCTCATTCCCCACCACTCATCTGAAGCCAGCTGCAAGTTGTAACTCTACTCTCCTACCCCAACACTCACCTGAAGCCAGCTGCAAGTGGTAACTCTTCTCTCCTACACCACCACTCACCTGAAGCCAGCTGCAAGTGGTAACTCTTCTCTCATACCCCACCACTCACCTGAAGCCAGCTGCACATGGTAACTCTACTCTCCTACCCCACCACTCACCTGAAGCCAGCTGCAAGTGGTAACTCTTCTCTCATACCCCACCACTCACCTGAAGCCAGCTGCAAGTGGTAACTCTACTCTCCTACTCCACCACTCACCTGAAGCCAGCTGCAAGAGGTAACTCTTCTCTCCTACACCTCCACTCACCTGAAGCCAGCTGCAAGTGGTAACTCTTCTCTCATACCCCACCACTCCCCTGAAGCCAGCCGCAAGTGGTAACTCTTCTCTTCCACCCCCAACACTCACGTGAAGCCAGCTGCAAGTGGTAACTCTTCTCTCCTACCCCACCACTTACCTGAAGCCAGCTGCAAGTGGTAACTCTTCTCTTCTACACCACCACTCACCTGAAGCCAGCTGCAAGTGGTAACTCTTCTCTCCTGCCCCACCACTCACCTGAAGCCAACTGCAAGTGGTAACTCTTCTCTCCTACCCCCAACACTCACCTGAAGCCAGCTGCAAGTGGTAACTCTTCTCTCCTACCCCATCACTCACCTCAATCCAGCTGCAAGTGGTAACTCTTCTCTCCTAAACCACCACTCACATGAAGCCAGCTGCAAGTGGTAACTCTTCTCTCCTACCCCACCACTCACCTGAAGCCAGCTGCAAGTGGTAACTCTTCTCTCATACCCCACCACTCACCTGAAGCCAGCTGCAAGTGGTAACTCTTCTCTCCTACCCCCAACACTCACCTGAAGCCAGCTGCAAGTGGTAACTCTTCTCTTCTACCCCACCACTCACCTGAAGCCAGCTGCAAGTGGTAACTCTTCTCTCCTCCCCCACCACTCACCTGAAGCCAGCTGCAAGTGGCAACTCTTCTCTTCTACCCCACCACTCACCTGAAGCCAGCTGCAAGTGGTAACTCTTCTCTCCTACCCCACCACTCACCTGAAGCCAGCTGCAAGTGGTAACTCTTCTCTCCTACCCCACCACTCACCTGAAGTCAGCTGCAAGTGGTAACTCTTCTCTCATACCCCACCACTCACCTGAAGCCAGCTGCAAGTGGTAACTTTTCTCTCCTACCCCCAACACTCACCTGAAGCCAGCTGCAAGTGGTAACTCTTCTCTTCTACCCCACCACTCACCTGAAGCCAGCTGCAAGTGGTAACTCTTCTCTCCTACCCCACCACTCACCTGAAGCCAGCTGCAAGTGGCAACTCTTCTCTTCTACCCCACCACTCACCTGAAGCCAGCTGCAAGTGGTAACTCTTCTCTCCTATCCCACCACTCACCTGAAGCCAGCTGCAAGTGGTAACTCTTCTCTCCTACCCCCAACACTCACCTGAAGCCAGCTGCAAGTGGTAACTCTTCTCTCCTACCCCACCACTCACCTGAAGCCAGCTGCAAGTGGCAACTCTTCTCTTCTACCCCACCACTCACCTGAAGCCAGCTGCAAGTGGTAACTCTTCTCTCCTATCCCACCACTCACCTGAAGCCAGCTGCAAGTGGTAACTCTTCTCTCCTACCCCCAACACTCACCTGAAGCCAGCTGCAAGTGGTAACTCTTCTCTCCTACCCCACCACTCACCTGATGCAAGTGGTACACGTATACTTCACTATTTATCAATAAAAGTTTAATATTTAGGGGACGATGATTTTTTTAATATTACTTATAAAAATATTGCATAAGTCCTGTTCATACTGGTCACTTCTTACTCAGATATTTGTCTAACCAATCTTTAAATCTTTTCTAGGAAACAAAATCATTAACCCTAATAAGTTATTGTAAGAGAGGGTTAAGGTAGTTATTGTTCCGTTTTGGTGAACTAACATCTTAAACTACTTGTTATGCAGATGATAGACCATAACCCTAAATGAAAGTTAAAACTCGTCTATCCAACCTGCCATACAGTAGTCAATTATGAGGTCAAACATTGTGTCCTTGTAATGTATGTAACGGCTTCATATAGCTACTGGAGAGCGAAACGTTGCTGCACTAAAATGTCATGTTAGTTGTATCTGTGTCCATGATGAAAATGATGAAGCAAGATATAGAGCCGAAGAACATAAGAAGCATCCTATCAGGAGCAGGTACACCAATATCCAGCAAGGAGATCGTAGGAAATTAAGGTGCTAAGTCTTATATTGAGAACATATACCCCTCAATGGAGGTTCCTTGACACTGGTGAGTGGCTCTTGATCTACGGAATTGGATCTGTGCTCCAGTTCCCTGAATTAAGCCTGAATACCTTCCACCCCTCCCCGCCAAAGTCGCTGTATAATCCTACGGGTCTAGCGCTTTCCCATGATTATAATAAGAATAATAATGATACCCTATCAGGCCACCAGGAAATGCCAAGAAATGAAAGTGGCTTCCTCCTTGGCAAGGGAATAGCAGTGGGGGGAATGTAGGTAGAGGTGATAAGTCCCCTATAGAGGCGCAATCAAGCCACCTGGAGTTCCAGGAAATGATAACAGAAGCAGTAATGGCTATGTTTAAATGAAACCCAGAGATGCAAAAGAAACAGCAATGGGAAGAGGAGGGGGAGAGGTTAGTCATTTTATTCATGGGCTCCAGGAGGTAGAAGGGAGGATATACGAAGAAAGACAACAGAAAGAGAAAAAAGAAATTGGAAGTATTAAATAAACAGGGGAGGAGGACATGACTAAGTTGATAAATTTTCAGAGAATAGGGAAATACTCGAGGGGAAGAAATCGGCCAGTCAAATTGATTTTCAAGACAGAAACGTTGCAGAACAGGATCTTGCAGCAGAAACCATGGCTAAAGGAAACAAGAAAATACCAGAGGGTGTACCTAGACTATGACAGAATGAGAACAGAATGACAGAAACTGAGAGGATACAAAGACGAAAGTAACAAGAAAGAGAAACCAGGCAAGACTTAGGAGAGGACAACCAGAGTCAGAAGAACCAGCAAGTGCTACCTCCAACAGAATCTTGCAACCAAACAAAATACCCCAAAAGACCATACTCCACACTCACATCCCCCCACCCCACCCTACACAGCAAACTCCCATAGCACCCTGCCAGGTTTCCCACTCCTCAGCCCCCATAAACCCTCCAGAATACAGTGTTGGAAAGGAAGCTGAAGGTATGGTGCAACAGTGCAGATGGAATAACGAATAAGTGTGAGGAGTGGCATGAAATAACCACAGAGACATTCCCAGACATCATAGCACTCACGGAATGATAATAGTTGCCATCTTCCCAACTGGATATCAGATCCTGAGGAAAGCTAGAGGGAACAGAAGGGGTGGAGGAGTTGCACTGTTCATCAAAAACCAGTGGAGTTTTGAAGAGCTGGCCCCTCAAGGAAGGTTCTTTGATGTTGGTGAGAGGCTCTTGATTTAGGGAATTGGATCTGTGCTCCAGTTTCCCGAATTAAGCCTGAATGCCTTCCACATCCCCCCCCCAGGCGCTGTATAATCCTCCGGGTTTAGCGCTTCCCCCTTGATTATAATAAAAATAATAATAATAATAATTTGAGGAGCTGGAAGGTGGGGACAGAGAGAAAGCAAGAGATTACATAATTGAACACTTCAGACTGGGAGTCACAAAGTGGTGAATTCAGTGATGTACAACACACCACAGAATAGAAGGAGGCCAAGACAAGAATATGATGAGGGCAACAGAGCAATGGTTGATACACTACCTGAGGTGGCCAGAAAGGCCAAGGTGGGCAGGGCAAAGTTACTAGTTATGAGTGACTTCAATCACAAAGAAAATGACTGGAAAGACTTGGAGCCACATGGGGGGACCAGAAACTTGGATGGCTAAGATGATGGAGATGGTACTGGAAAACCTCATGCATCAACACGTTAGGGACATCAGAGAGAGATGAAAGGATGAACCAGCAAGACTAGACCTCATATTCACCTTCAGAGGTTCAGACATTGAGGACATCACATACGAAATGCCCGTCGGAGCTACTGATCACGTGGTTCTGGGTTTAGAATAAATAAGCAGGGTGAGAAGTGGAGAAGAAAGCAGGAAGAGAAGGATGGGAGAAGCCAAACTACAAAAGAGAGGACTACACAGGCATGAGGAATTACCTGCGCGATGTTCATTGGGAACGAGAACTGGTGGAAAAATCAGTAAATGAATTGATGGAATATTGACAACAAAATGCGAGGAGGCAGAGGATAGGTTCGTACCCAAGGGTGACAGAAATAATGGAAAACCAGAACGAGCAACTGTTTCACCCAAAGGTGTAGAGAGGCAAAAGCTAAGTGTGCGAGAAAATGGAAAAAGTATAGAAGACAAAGGACCCAGGAAAATAAAATTAGTCGAAGAGACAGAAACGAAAATGCACAGATAAGGAGGGAGGCCCGGAGGCAATACGAAAATGACATAGCATTGAAAGCCAAGTCTGACCCGAAGCTGTTGTATAGCTACATCAGGAAGAAAACAGTCAATGACCAGGTAATCAGGACAGAGAAAAAAGGAGGGGAGATCACAAGAAACGACGAAGAAGAATGTGAGGAGCTCAACATGAGACTTAAGGAAGTATTTTCAGAAGACAGAAAGGACTCTAGTAAGCCGGAATGGTGGGGTACACCAACATGTACTGGACACAATACACACAACCAATGAGGAGGTGAAGAGGCTGCTAAGTGAACTAGATACCTCAAAGGCGGTGGGACGGTGGGTCCTGAGAGAGGAAGCAGAGGCACAGTGTGTGCCACTAACAACAATGTTTAACATGTCCATTAAATCTGAGCGACCAATTGAGCTGTGGAAGACAGCATATGCAGCCCCAGTTTTTAAGAAAGGAGACAGACACGCAGCATTAAACCACAGACCGGTGTCACTAGCATGTATGGTATGCAAAGTCATGGAGAAGATTATAAAGAAGGGTGGTGGAGCACCTAGAAAGGAATGAGCTTATACACGACACCCAGCATGGTTTCAGGGATGGGAAATCCTGTGTCACATACCTAATGGAGTTTTACAACAAGTTGATGTCAGTAAGGGAAGAGAGAGAGAGAGAGAGGTGGGTAGATTGCATTTTCTTGGATTTTAAGGTTTTCGACACAGTTCCAAACAACAGATTAGTGTAACAGCTAAAGGATCAGGCAGGTATAACAGGAAAGGCGCTGCAGTAGATCAGAGACTAGCTGACAGAAGGCAACAACAAGTCGTGGTACGTGACGAAGTGTCAGAGTGGGAATCTGTGACCAACAGGGTTCCACAGGGATCAGTCCTAGGATCGGTGCTGTTTTTGGTATATGTGAATAACAGGACGGAAGGGATTGATTCTAAAGTGTCCTTATTTGCAGACGATCCCCTCAAGGGAGATTTCTTGACGCTTGTGAGGGGCTCTTGATCTAGGGAATTGGATCTGTGCTCCAGTTCCCTGAATTAAGCCTGAATACCTTTCATTCCCTCACAGGCGCTGTATAATCCTACGGGTTTAGCGCTTCCCCATGATTATAATAACATTAATAATAATAATCTTTAAAGCTAATAAGGAGAATTCAGTCGGATGAGGATCAGGCAGGACTACAAAGAGATCTGGATAGGCTGCAAGCCTGGTCAAGTAAATGACTCCTGGAGTTTAACCCCACCAAGTGCAAAGTCATGAAGATTGGGGAAGGTCAAAGACGACCGCAGAGCTCAGGTTAGGGGCCAGAGACTGCAAACCTCACTTAAGGGAAAGGATCCTGGGGTGAGTATAATACTGAGCATATCTCCTGATACGCATGTCAACCATATAACTGCTGCAGCACATGGGCGCCTCACAAACCTAAGAATAGCGTTTCGACACCTCAGTAAGAAATCATTCAAGACTCTGTACACCGTATATGTTAGGCCTATACTGGAGTATTCACCACCAGTATGGATCCCACACTTGGTCAAGTACATCAAGAAATTAGAGAAAATGCAAAGGTTTGCAGCAAGATTAGTCCCGGGGCCAAGGGGTATGTCCTACGAGAAGAAGTTAAGGGAAATCAACCTGACGACACTGGAAGACAGGAGGGATATGGGGGACATGATAACGACATATAAAATACTGAGAAGAATTTACAAAGTGGATAGGGACAGAATGCTTCAGAGATGGGACACAGTGACAAGGGGTCACAACTGGAAGTTGAGGACTCAGATGAGTCACAGGGATATTAGGAAGTATTTCTTCTATCACAGAATTGTCAGGTAGTGAAACAGTCTGGAGAGTGTCGTTGTGGAGGCAGGATCAATACATAGCTTTAAGAAGAGGTATGATAAAGCTCATGAAGCAGGGAGAGAGTGAACCTAGTAGCGACCAGTGAAAAAGGCTGGACCAGGAGCTATTACTCGACCCCTGCAAACACAATTTGGCAAGTACGGTTAGGAGTACGTATTACTTGTTCTAGTATTTTCATGTACAATGTACAGTAACGAGGCAGATGGCACAGTTTATTAATGTACCAAAAATGTACAAAATATAAAGTATATAAGTTTATGTACAATTATACTGAACAGTCATAATTAAGTGTTGCAGAAGTTAGGTCACTTTGTACGAGACAAATTTCAGCATCTTGGATCTTCTCTGTGTATACTGCTGAACCTAGACAACGTTTTTGGTTCAGAAAGATTCTTAATATTTTATTAGTTTTATAACTTTTCTAAATTGTAATGTTATGATAAACCCTCTTAAGAAAACGTGCTTTTTCAAAGTGGGTAATTGGACCAGAGTTATTATGGACAAAACTCTGTTAAACAGAAACAGGCTAGAGGAGTGTCAATAGGCTGACCTTCTAGTAGTCTCTGATAGATGTCTGTGGACCTGTGAAGGAGCTCTTGATCTAATATGTTAAAGATTTTATCTTGTTTCTAAGATAGACCAATAAGTGAGATTATAGTCAGACATATTAAATATTCTCTTATTCTAAGGGGTGAGAGCTTGGTCATGTACTTCAGGGAAGATAAGTGTAACTGTCCGAGTCTCTTTGATCCATGTAAATGGAGATATTGTATGGATGACCAAAAACTTGCTTGTATAATCCAATCTCTAAAGTAGCCTCTTACGAGGAATATAACCTCTCGGTTCATACTCATATTAATTATGTCTATGCATGTAAAACACGTAACTGATACTCTGACTGACGAAGTTAAGCACACTGACACTTCAGACATGTTGGCAGGTATTAGCGCTATAAGGCTGGGTGTAAAATATAATATGTATTACTTCGCTGAGACAGAACATAAATTCGTGAAAGGTTGTTTCCCACATAAACAAAATTTTCTGATTCTAGAACAAAATTTGAAGAGAGCCTCATTTCTCAACTAGATAACATGTCCCTTCTTAATAGCTCAGAAGATAGAGCCTAGTGTAACTATTCTGGTTTTCACTCGCCCCTTCTCGCCTCACTGGGACTAGCTCAGAGTGTAGAAGACGGTATGACTCAGTCTCATACTGGTACTATTGATAATTCTCCTTTGTATACTAATCTTAGACCTGATCTAAATTCTCAAGAATGTCTGAACTAGGCAACAGAACAAAATAACGTCCAGAAAAACACGTTCAATTCCCTATTCCTCTGCTTACTGGTCCTATTTCAGATGAGCAATTTGCAAGGATGGAATGCCTGATAAAGCTGCAGTTTTCATACAAAGGAAGTTGAATAAAAAAGAAATCCATAGATAAACTGTTAGTTATGAAAGATAGTAACTTTCTGACAAAATACCACAATCATATAATATACAAAAAAAAAAAAGTCTCATTGCTTTCTAAGTTCACGGAGAGTGACCTGAACGCATACGTTGATGTATCTGTTAGAAACTTGAAATATGATCAACTACTTGTGAGTTGAAAATTAGACACATGTGAATCATCTATGTATCTTTAATTGCAGACGTTTCGCCATCCAGTGGATTTATCAATGCAGATTCTAGGACATAACTTGAAGACAGTAGAACTATATACAAAAGATGAGGTAATCAGTCCCTCAGCCTTGGAGTTGGTATGATGAGCACCGTAGTTGTATAAAGATTCTGCAAAATTTCTACAACTTATCAGACATTGCAACATCATGGAGTCTTGGTTCAGAGGACATCTACATAACCTTCTTCACGGCTACTGCAACTACCACTACTACTACTAACCCATTCCTTGGGTTAGTAGTAGTAGTGACTATGCCCTCGTCTGCTACCCGTCCCAATCCACTGACGCCTTGCTTGTGCTCTGTCCGATCACACAGTTGCTCTACGCCCAAGAAGCCTCCCTTCGACCCCGCCGAGGTGGGGAATTTATATTCTACAAACGTCACATCCTTTTCACTATGCTGTCACATCGCGTGAAAATCAAGCCTGTGAATGGTCCAATAAATGACTCCTCGAAGCTAGCTTTAGCTACCGCCGTTAGGACCTGCCTGCAGGTCAAATTTACGGCAATCCACTCTCTGAAGGAATCCTTCATTGTCGTCTGCACAGACGACACGGAAGCATCAAAACTAATGGACGACTCTTCAGTCAGGACCCTACAAACACAACAGTTCACTATATCCCCGTCTCCATTCTTGATGTCGAAACGTTCGGTCTTTGTGAAAAGACTGGACAACATCGTCACCTCTCTCTCTACTGAAGCACTGAAGACATCTATTGAGGAACAAAACACCTGGGCCTCGGTAGACAGCATCTCCAAGATCCCTAACTCCTCATCTATGCTAAAGATTACATTCTCAGACATCTCCATGGCTGCTCAAGCTCTCTCTGACGGTCTGGCCATCTCATATTACCCCATTCACCCAAATCATATAGAACAAGAACGTTTCACATACATTTCCCACTGCTGGACCTGCTACTCTTATAGTCACAGCAATTAGGACTGCCCAATCAAGGATAAGATGTTTTGGAAATAAATGGTATAAAATACCGACACAATGATAATATAAACACAAATGCAGTATAATGTGATCCTTTATTGACTACGTTTCGCCCACACAGTGGGCTTTTTCAAGTCACAAACAGAACTACCTGGGGTGGAAGGAACGCGAGTATTTATAGTCCGGCTGAGGTCAGGTGAAGAATGCTGCATCTGATGATGTACCGAGTGGGGTTATAGAGTCTAAAAACTTGGGTAGCTTGGAAAGGAGATTGGATAAGTTTGTGAGCAGACCTTCTACAGTGTTCTTATGTGGGATAGCGATGAAGAAGTTTCTTGGCAAGTGGTTCAGCTATGTTATAGAAGCCACTATTCTGGTTGAAGTTGTCGGATATAGAAATAAGTGATGATTCCAGGATTCTTCGGTATTGAGTGTTGTCTTCTGTGGCGATAAGTCTTGAGTTTCCGTAGTTTATCAAGTGGTTGTGTGAATTACGGTGTTGTACGCAGGCATTCCTTGTGTCGTCAGACCTGCTTGCGTATTGGTGTTCTGAAATACGTGTTTGGAGGTCCCTTGATGTTTCGCCCACGTATAACTTGTTGCAGTCATTACAAGGGATTATGTATACCCCTGCAGAGGATGGAGGCTTGTCCTGCCTACTACTGGTGATGTCCTTGATGGTCGTGGTTGTGGAGGTAGATACTTGGAATGATGTTTTGGCAAAGATGTTGGAAACATGCTGACCACGAACTTCGTTTTAAAGTCTACCGAAAACCCACCAACCAAAACGATCTTCTCCACTTCTACTCTCACCACGACACCAAAACCAAACGTGGTGTAATTATAGGCTTCTTCCTGCGTGCACTCAGAATCTGCAGCAACGAGTTCCTTGAGGAAGAATGCACTATAATTGAACAAATATTTTCTAAACTCCACTATCCTCGTCACTTCATCAGAGACTGCAGACGGCGAGCATTAAACATCTTCAACACACCTAGAGAAGACACTGCCGAGAAGAGATACATAGTCCTTCCCACCAACTCCATTGCCAAACATGTTTCCAACATCTTTGCCAAAACATCATTCCAAGTATCTACCTCCACAACCACGACCATCAAGGACATCACCAGTAGTAGGCAGGACAAGCCTCCATCCTCTACAGGGGTATACATAATCCCTTGTAATGACTGCAACAAGTTATACGTGGGCGAAACATCAAGGGACCTCCAAACACGTATTTCAGAACACCAATACGCAAGCAGGTCTGACGACACAAGGAATGCCTGCGTACAACACCGTAATTCACACAACCACTTGATAAACTACGGAAACTCAAGACTTATCGCCACAGAAGACAACACTCAATACCGAAGAATCCTGGAATCATCACTTATTTCTATATCCGACAACTTCAACCAGAATAGTGGCTTCTATAACATAGCTGAACCACTTGCCAAGAAACTTCTTCATCGCTATCCCACATAAGAACACTGTAGAAGGTCTGCTCACAAACTTATCTAATCTCCTTTCCAAGCTACCCAAGTTTTTAGACTCTATAACCCCACTCGGTACATCATCAGATGCAGCATTCTTCACCTGACCTCAGCCGGACTATAAATACTCGCGTTCCTTCCACCCCAGGTAGTTCTGTTTGTGACTTGAAAAAGCCCACTGTGTGGGCGAAACGTAGTCAATAAAGGATCACATTATACTGCATTTGTGTTTATATTATCGATAAGATGTTTTGTTTAAAATGTGGGAATGATGGACACGATTTCAGATCCTGCACCATTACTACAGCACCAGCATGTCTTAAGAATTTAAGTACTAATATGAGCATAATTGTACTCTTCCTCCATAGCCATCTAGACAGATTTCCACATCATTTAGGTGAGGTCAGTGAGGAACAAAGGGAGAGGTTCCATCAGGATATAAAGTTAATGTAAGCAAAGTATCAAGGCAGATGGGACACACATGATGGCAGACTATTGCTGAAACCTCCAACGAGACTGTGCTGATGACCAATATAGAAGAAAATCGTACAAACAACGTTTTCATTTGCAGTAATTAGTGGTATCTGGATTATCTTACTATATTAATTTATTACAAAGAACAAAGTGTTAGTATTTCAATCCGATTTGTAAGTTAGCCCCACATGATTAATATATTTTTTTCACATCTTTTACGTTTTTCAGTAGGATACCAAATTTATCAAGCAAAAATCGGTGTAATATCATTGACCAGAAAATGAGTGTTGACCAACGTATAATTTAAAAAAATAAAAAAGAGATTCTGTAACTGTATTTTTTGGTATGTTATCTTTATTTTTTAAAGTAGCCCCATAATGAAGAGAAAGACTGAGCCTCAACCTTTGTGTCAGTATTTTCTCAGTTTCCAGGAGATAAATGGAGTCATCACAGCTGAATTACTCTTCATCTTTCTCTTTTATATTGCAGCAATTTCGCAATTATTTTCAAGCAGGATATTCTCATTATTTTCCCCTAACTGCTGCACTTACCGAACTAACTTGACCTAGTGAGCCTCTCACCAGCAAGTTTATCTCCCCACAGGTACGTGAACTGGTGGCACTGAGTGGCGACATTGCAGCATAGCGAGGTAAGATTGCACTGAAGACGACTTCACAGCATAGTGTTATAAGTTGTTATAAGATCAGCTTGTATGGTAGACAGCATGCACTATCATTATAAAATAAAGACACGATGTCAGAGGAAGGATATGTATTTAAAACAATGTTCACATAATGAGGACTTCAACAAATTACCTCTCGTAACTTGGTAGAAAACTTCCTTACATAATAAATTTCTACTCAGAATTTAATAAAGGTCCCCAAATATTTTCTGTGCATAAAATGTGTCCTTATATATAATTAAGAAGTACATATATTACCTGCTCACCCAAGAAATGTTGATACAATAACAACCAAATAAGAGTCGAACTAATCTCTGAAAAGTGATGTGGATGAAATAGATTGGAAAGCAGTTTCAGCTGTGAATATCATGGGAGACTAAAAGAATGCGCTGAAGGAATTATCTTCAGGTATTTAGAGAAGACTAAACGTCCAGTTGATACAAAATATGATTAGAGGATTTAAGAATAGGCTGACCTTTTCTAAAATTTAAACTTCCCAAAAAATTTTACAGAATGTTAGATATTTTGTTTTAATTGACAATAATTTCAAGAGTTTTATTTTTGGACCAAAATTAACTTAGAAACCTCATCTAACCTCCCTTAAATTAAAGCAATTTTTTTTAGCTATGTTCTACTATAGTAAACCCTTATATTAGATGGATTTATTTGACAAGTTTTGATTATTACACTTAAAAAACTGAGGCATAATTTTATAAAAAAAAATTGTAAAATTAACTGAACACGGTTCAGTGTGCGGGAGGGGAAAAAAATTGGATGAGCTCTAGTCCATCTTGGCAGTACCAAGCTTCTGGAATAAATTTAACATTGCTGATGCCGTCAGCTATGCTAGAATTGCGTGGAATGAAGTGCCCCAGGGTTCGACCCCACGACATATTCTCCAGCCTGAAATTAATCCTTGAGTATCCATTGCCACGAGTATCCTCGTAACATGAAACAAGCCTAGTTCGCTAGGCTCATGTTGTTTGTAGGATCGATGACGGAATGTGAAAGGTGACACGTATGTTGTGTTGTTCTTGAGGCAGGACAATGTATCGTGGGGTCGAACCCTGGACTGGCGCAGTGCCATGCGCTGGCGCTGGCAAGACGTGTGGCGGGCTAGCTGCGGGATTTTCAATTATAAGTCCGGATCAACGAGGCTGACCAGGTTAAGACTCAACAGGACTTATTGTGAATACTCTGGGAAGATTCCAGTGAAGCGAGAAGACATTTCAAAGCACCGTTTCAAGGTAAATTGTGGAAATGTTGTGCAGTTTGTGAATGTTGGGAGTGGTGGTGGTAGTGAGGAAGACGGCCAGTGGAGGTGTGGGGGAGTACAAGGCCTACACTGTTTATGAGTACCGGCCTAGATTATCGTACATACAAACCTCGAAAAGCTCTTATAAAAACATCTATATCCAGCACCATGCACCATGCTTCCAGTTAACGTGGAAATGATTGTGTCGATGCATGGACTTTATAAAGGCTTATGTTATGGAAAAACAATGTGAAATTAATGTTAACGAGGTAGTGACCAGTCAGTGCATCCACCCCCACGTCACGGGGGTGGGTGGAAGAGGTGGGATGTGTAACTAGATGGTGAGTGAACACATTGGTTCAGCAGTGCCCATACCCACATTGTTCATAGTGTACATGGGAAACAAATAAAGTTATGTGTATTGTAAGACAGTGTGAACAATATATAGTGTGCAAGTCCATGTGTATTGTACTCCCCGGGATAACCCCACACAACCTGAGCCTCCCCCACCTAATTCCCAAGGGAAGTTTTCCCCTTCCCCTCCCGGCCCCTCAAACTCCACCAGGCCACCACGGTCAAGTTCACTACCTTCCACGCACCATACCCACCCAGCATGTCATATTCCACTCCTATTGTCTAGTCTAGCAGATGGATGCCAACCAGGAGGAAGCAAGCAGCCAGGGAAATGGCACGGCTGGCAATACTAGGAGAGGCAAGTGTCGGTCATGCTTACAGCTTCGTTGTCTCAACTCAAATGGTTTCCTCCGCAAACACGGTAGTTGCCCTGGTTCAGGATGTCCTCCTGTGGAAAGTGATGATCCAGAGCCACCTCACGCACCTGAACCCACTCCAACAGATTTTATCTCATCAGACAATCTCTTGGAAGCAATCAAAGCAACAGGTACGAGGACACTCACACATATTCCCAAAGCAGCCCGTCCACACGCAGCTGGGAAACTTACAGACCTCCTGAAAAAAGTAAACGATGGTTCCACTATCTTAAATGCTCCACCAACCATCAAGGCATGGCACAACTTGCTACTTTTTGGCAATGTCTGCTTAGCTGTGCCGGAAAGAAGGGGAAAGAGGCTAGCCTCAATGATAATTAAATCCTTAAGAGATTTTCCTAGAGTTGATAACCTCATTCACCTTCCCCGTCAACACAAAAAAGGGAGAGGCAGAACCCCCACTCACTCTACTGACAGTGAAAAAGTCAGAGTCCAGGTGAGCAAGAAAATTGAAGAGGGCAACACAGTGGGGGCAATCAGAATTATTACCAGTGAAGATACAGTTGCTCCCAGGGATGCTGACACGGCTGAAGCACTTAGAGGAAAGCACCCTGCCAGGGAAACCAGTGGCACCAACAGTTCCAACACCTCTGTCCCCACTATGGAACCATTGATTGTGGAAGACTCAGACATTTACAAAGCAATAATGTCGTTCCCATCTGGCTCTGCTGGGGGTTACACTGGAATAAGGCCACAGCATTTAAAGGAAATGGTTAATCCAGTTATTGGGGAAATTGCAGAGACACTGCTTTCAGAGATCACAAGGTTCGTCAACAATTCCTTGGCTGGTCTGATTCCTGATGAAATTAGACCTTTCTTTTTTGGTGCAACACTTTGTGCACTTAAAAAGAAGGATGGAGGAATTCGGCCAATTGCAGTAGGCAACACGTTACGCCGCCTCGTATCCAAAGCTGCTGTCCGAAGTATTCGTGCACAGGCAGCCATGATGCTTCAACCAAACCAGCTTGGCTTTGGGGTCTCTCAAGGAAGTGAAGCAGCGGTTCATGCAACAAGGGCATATATCAACAACCTGCCTGAGGACAATGCAGTGGTAAAATTAGATTTCAAGAATGCGTTCAATCTCCTGAAAAGAGACGTGGTATTAGCAGCAGTACAAGAACATTTCCCTGGTCTCTTCCCTTTTGTTTCAGCTGGGTATAGCAAGGAATCAATGCTTCTCTTTGGAGAGCATGAAATCACATCATCGGAGGGTGTCCAACAAGGAGATCCTCTTGCACCATTTCTCTTCTGTATTGCAGTTAGGGAAATCACAGTCAGACTGACCAGCGAGCTAAACATCTGGTTCCTAGATGATGGCACACTAGCAGGTACAAAGGAGTCCCTCCTACATGACCTTACACAGGTAATGACACGGGGACAGGAAATGGGTCTCATCCTGAATCCATCCAAATGTGAAATCATCTCAGTCAGTCAACAAGTGATAAATGCAGTGAGATCAAAACTACCAGGAGCAGCAGTCATTGCCCCCACAAATAGTGTCTTGCTAGGAGCACCTCTGGGAAGCAATGCCATTGACACAATTCTCAGGAAGAAATTGGAAGAGTTAAGGAGAATGGAACAACGAATAGGCAATCTGGACACCCACGATGCCTTGTACCTTCTCACAAAGTGCTTGAGTCTGCCCAGGTTGACATATTTCCTAAGATGTGCACCTTCATATGATAACCCTATACTGCACGAATATGACAGTATTCTGAGGCAGACTTTTACGAAAGTACTCAACCTTACTCTAGAAGACGGGCAGTGGAACCAAGCTACACTTCCAGTCAGACTAGGAGGCATTGGTGTCCGCAAGTCATCACAGATTGCGTTACCTGCTTTTCTGTCCTCGTGTATTGCATCCAGAGAGCTTGTAGCAGCGATTCTCCCTGAACATCTTAGGGACAAGATTGGAGCCCAGGACCAAAAATTCATTGACGGAGCAATGATCTGGGATAATCTAACGGGCTCAGAAACCAGACCTGCTCCCCCCAACAACTACAAACAATCGCACTGGGATGGTCCAATAGTGGAAAATATAGCCTCAACGATGCTTCAGAGTGTGTCAGGGAAGGATAGAGCCCGCCTGCTGGCAGTGAGAGCCCCTCATGCTGGGGACTTTCTGTTGGCTGTTCCCAACTCCAGCCTTGGCACACGCCTCGACCCACAGACCATCCGCATCGGTGTTGCCCTTCGACTTGCCGCCCCTATTCTCGCCGAACACAGGTGTATTTGTGGCAGTGAAGCAGCAGACCGATTCGGGTACCATGGTCTTGTGTGCCGTAAATCCGAGGGAAAGATTGCAAGACATGAGGAGGTTAATAACATTATCAAGAGGAGCCTCACAACAGCTGGATGCCCAGCAGTAAGGGAGCCACCCCAACTATGCAGATCTGATGGCAGCCAGAAGCGTCCAGATGGTATCACCCTTCAAGCCTGGACAGATGGGAAGCAGGTGGTGTGGGACTATACATGTGCATCTACCTTGGCTGATACCTATCTCCAATACACCAGGGAGGAAGGAGGGGCAGCTGCCAGCTTTAGGGAGTCCCAAAAGTCTAGAAAATATGGAGAACTTGCCCATCATTATATGTTTGTTCCCATAGGCTCAGAGACCCTTGGCTCATGGGGAAAGAGTGCATCTAATTTCCTTAAGGAGCTGGGAAAAAGACTCATCAGGGTAACTAGGGATCCCAGGGCAGCTAGTTTTCTGTTCCAGCGGCTCAGTGCGGCTGTTCAAAGGGGTAATGCATGCTGCATTTTGGGCACACGCCCCAGCTCTGAGGAGCTGGATGAGATTTTCGCCTTATAATCGGTGATACACACGTAACAACATGTACCGTATATGCCACCTTTATATCAACAATGTATCTCTTAAATCTTCTGTGCCATATTATGTAATAAAATATTCCTATTGGTAAAAAAAAAAAAATATATATATATATATATATATATATATATATATATATATATATATATATATATATATATATATATATATATATATATATATATATATATATATATATATATATATATATATATATATATATATAGGTAGTAGGTTGGTAGACAGCAACCACCCAGGGAAGTACTACCGTCCTGCCAGATGACTGTGAAACAAAAACCTGTAACTGTTTTGCATGATGGTAGGATTGCTGGTTTTCTTTTTCTGTCTCATAAACACGCTAGATAACAGGGATATCTTGCTACTCCTACTTACACTTTGGTCACACTTCACAGACACGCACATGCATATATATTTCCTCCGTAAGCCATGCGTGTCGTATGAGGCGACTAAAATGCCGGGAGCAATGGGCTAGTAACCCCTTCTCCTGTATACATTTACTAAAAAAGAGAAGAAGAAAAACTTTATAAAACTGGGTTGTTTAAATGTGCGTGGATGTAGTGCGGATGACAAGAAACAGATGATTGCTGATGTTATGAATGAAAAGAAGTTGGATGTCCTGGCTCTAAGCGAAACAAAGCTGAAGGGGGTAGGAGAGTTTCAGTGGGGGGAAATAAATGGGATTAAATCTGGAGTATCTGAGAGAGTTAGAGCAAAGGAAGGGGTAGCAGTAATGTTAAATGATCAGTTATGGAAGGAGAAAAGAGAATATGAATGTGTAAATTCGAGAATTATGTGGATTAAAGTAAAGGTTGGATGCGAGAAGTGGGTCATAATAAGCGTGTATGCACCTGGAGAAGAGAGGAATGCAGAGGAGAGAGAGAGATTTTGGGAGATGTTAAGTGAATGTATAGGAGCCTTTGAACCAAGTGAGAGAGTAATTGTGGTAGGGGACCTGAATGCTAAAGTAGGAGAAACTTTTAGAGAGGGTGTGGTAGGTAAGTTTGGGGTGCCAGGTGTAAATGATAATGGGAGCCCTTTGATTGAACTTTGTATAGAAAGGGGTTTAGTTATAGGTAATACATATTTTAAGAAAAAGAGGATAAATAAGTATACACGATATGATGTAGGGCGAAATGACAGTAGTTTGTTGGATTATGTATTAGTAGATAAAAGACTGTTGAGTAGACTTCAGGATGTACATGTTTATCGAGGGGCCACAGATATATCAGATCACTTTCTAGTTGTAGCTACACTGAGAGTAAAAGGTAGATGGGATACAAGGAGAATAGAAGCATCAGGGAAGAGAGAGGTGAAGGTTTATAAACTAAAAGAGGAGGCAGTTAGGGTAAGATATAAACAGCTATTGGAGGATAGATGGGCTAATGAGAGCATAGACAATGGGGTCGAAGAGGAATGGGGTAGGTTTAAAAATGTAGTGTTAGAGTGTTCAGCAGAAGTTTGTGGTTACAGGAAAGTGGGTGCAGGAGGGAAGAGGAGCGATTGGTGGAATGATGATGTAAAGAGAGTAGTAAGGGAGAAAAAGTTAGCATATGAGAAGTTTTTACAAAGTAGAAGTGATGCAAGGAGGGAAGAGTATATGGAGAAAAAGAGAGAGGTTAAGAGAGTGGTGAAGCAATGTAAAAAGAGAGCAAATGAGAGAGTGGGTGAGCTGTTATCAACAAATTTTGTTGAAAATAAGAAAAAGTTTTGGAGTGAGATTAACAAGTTAAGGAAGCCTAGAGAACAAATGGATTTGTCAGTTAAAAATAGGAGAGGAGAGTTATTAAATGGAGAGTTAGAGGTATTGGGAAGATGGAGGGAATATTTTGAGGAATTGTTAAATGTTGATGAAGATAGGGAAGCTGTGATTTCGTGTATAGGGCAAGGAGGAATAACATCTTGTAGGAGTGAGGAAGAGCCAGTTGTGAGTGTGGGGGAAGTTCGTGAGGCAGTAGGTAAAATGAAAGGGGGTAAGGCAGCCGGGATTGATGGGATAAAGATAGAAATGTTAAAAGCAGGTGGGGATATAGTTTTGGAGTGGTTGGTGCAATTATTTAATAAATGTATGGAAGAGGGTAAGGTACCTAGGGATTGGCAGAGAGCATGCATAGTTCCTTTGTATAAAGGCAAAGGGGATAAAAGAGAGTGCAAAAATTATAGGGGGATAAGTCTGTTGAGTGTACCTGGTAAAGTGTATGGTAGAGTTATAATTGAAAGAATTAAGAGTAAGACGGAGAATAGGATAGCAGATGAACAAGGAGGCTTTAGGAAAGGTAGGGGGTGTGTGGACCAGGTGTTTACAGTGAAACATATAAGTGAACAGTATTTAGATAAGGCTAAAGAGGTCTTTGTGGCATTTATGGATTTGGAAAAGGCGTATGACAGGGTGGATAGGGGGGCAATGTGGCAGATGTTGCAAGTGTATGGTGTAGGAGGTAGGTTACTGAAAGCAGTGAAGAGTTTTTACGAGGATAGTGAGGCTCAAGTTAGAGTATGTAGAAAAGAGGGAAATTTTTTCCCAGTAAAAGTAGGCCTTAGACAAGGATGTGTGATGTCACCGTGGTTGTTTAATATATTTATAGATGGGGTTGTAAGAGAAGTAAATGCGAGGGTCTTGGCAAGAGGCGTGGAGTTAAAAGATAAAGAATCACACACAGGGTGGGAGTTGTCACAGCTGCTCTTTGCTGATGACACTGTGCTCTTGGGAGATTCTGAAGAGAAGCTGCAGAGATTGGTGG
>NW_027196561.1:10000-30000 GCF_038502225.1 Cherax quadricarinatus | reverse complement strand
TGTGTGTGTGTGTGTGTGTGTGTGTGTGTGTGTGTGTGTGTTTGTGTGTACTCTCCTAATTCACTTAATTGTGGTTGCAGGGGTCGAGACTCAGCTCCTGGCCCCGCCTCTTCAATGACCGCTACTGAGTCCTCCCTTTCCCTGCTTCATGAGCTTTGTTATACTTTGTCTTAAAACTATGCATAGTTCCTGCCTCCACTACATCGCTTGCCAGACTACTCCACTTCTTAACAACTCTGTGGGTGAAGAAATACTTCCTAACATCCCTTTGACTCATCTCAGTCTTCAGCTTCCAATTGTGACCCCTTGTTTCTGTGTCCCATCTCTGGAACATCCTGTCTCTGTCCACCTTGTCTATTCCCCGCAGAATTTTGTTTGTCGCTATCATGTCTTCCCCGAGCCTCCTGTCCTCCAGTGTCGTCAGACTGATTTCCTTTAACCTTTCTTCATAGGACATTTCCCTTAGCTCTGGAACCAGCCTTGTTGCCAACCTTTGTGTGTGTGTGTGTGTGTGTGTGTGTGTGTGTGTGTGTGTGTGTGTGTGTGTGTGTGTGTGTGTGTGTGTGTGTGTGTGTGTGTGTGGAAGAGCAGTCAAAAAGTAATATTTTGTCAAGTGAGTTCGTGATCTCACTTTATCAAGGAATAACAACAATAATAAAATAAGAAAAGTCTTATAGCAGAGTTATGACCTTACATGTACAGTCACAATGTTGGTAGTTTCCTAACTAAGCTTGGGAAATATATTTCCATTGGTCTGAAATTTTTTGTTGGGTTTAGAATGATATGTAAATATTGGTTCTGACATGTCATGAAAACATTCTTAATGTTCCTTTTCTGCATAAGAATTTCAAAATAAAAATTGTTTTTAAAAATGAAAAAAGTATATGAATAAGAAATCCCCAGAATTGCTGATGGTTGTGTCTAAATGATGTACAAAATGACATAAAATTTATTTTGGTAAAAGCTGAGAATGTCATGAAAATTACAGCAGAATAAATTCAGCAGTAAAGCTGGGCAAGTCTCATGCTCTGTTTATTCATACGAGATATTTTAACCACTTCACTGTTTTCCGTATAACTAAGAAAGTTCTAAAAGTCGAAGTCAGTGGTTGAATTAAATATAACAGAGAAAAGCTTATTACAAAATGGTTCTGATTATATTTTCAATATAAGTCAATAAATGATATATCTTTTATATAAACATCTTTTATATAAACTAGATTCTAAATACATCATTTTTTAAGGGTTGTGTACTATAAGAGCAAAAACATTTATCTTTACCTGGCATATGAATTTTGACCTGACTAAAAATTTCAGAATAATGGAGAAGTATTTCCAAGGTGCAGTTTGGCAACAGATCACCAAGTGAACATGTGAGGTCACAACTCTGCTACAAGATATACGTTGCTTTATTACTATTACTCTACCTTGATATTGTCCGAGTTAACAAAAACACTTGGAACAATAATAGTACTTTTCACTGTTGTTATAATACAGTCATACATAATATATATATATATATATATATATATATATATATATATATATATATATATATATATATATATATATATATATATATATATATATATATATATATATATACATATATATATATATATATATATATATATATATATATATATATACATATATATATATATATATATATATATATATATATATATATATATATATATATATATATATATGTATATATATATATATATATATATATATATATTTATTTTTTTTTATTATCACACTGGCCGATTCCCACCAAGGCAGGGTGGCCCGATAAAGAAAAACTTTCACCATCATTCACTCCATCACTGTCTTGCCAGAAGGGTGCTTTACACTACAGTTTTTAATCGCAACATTAACACCCCTCCTTCAGAGTGCAGGCACTGTACTTCCCATCTCCAGGACTCAAGTCCGGCCTGCCGGTTTTCCTGAACCCCTTCATAAATGTTACTTTGCTCACACTCCAACAGCACGTCAAGTATTAAAAACCATTCGTCTCCATTTACTCCTATCAAACACGCTCACGCACGCCTGCTGGAAGTCCAAGCCCCTCGCACACAAAACCTCCTTTACCCCCTCCCTCCAACCTTTCCTAGGCCGACCCCTACCCCGCCTTCCTTCCACTACAGACTGATACACTCTTGAAGTCATTCTGTTTCGCTCCATTCTCTCTACATGTCCGAACCACCTCAACAACCCTTCCTCAGCCCTCTGGACAACAGTTTTGGTAATCCCGCACCTCCTCCTAACTTCCAAACTACGAATTCTCTGCATTATATTCACACCACACATTGCCCTCAGACATGTCATCTCCACTTCCTCCAGCCTTCTCCTCGCTGCAACATTCACACCCATATAAGAGTGTTGGTAAAACTATACTCTCATACATTCCCCTCTTTGCCTCCAAGGACAAAGTTCTTTGTCTCCACAGACTCCTAAGTGCACCACTCACCCTTTTCCCCTCATCAATTCTATGATTCACCTCATCCTTCATAGACCCATCCGCTGACACGTCCACTCCCAAATATCTGAATACATTCACCTCCTCCAATCTGATATCCAATCTTTCATCACCTAATATTTTTGTTATCCTCATAACCATACTCTTTCCTGTATTCACTTTTAATTTTCTTCTTTTGCACACCCTACCAAATTCATCCACCAATCTCTGCAACTTCTCTTCAGAATCTCCCAAGAGCACAGTGTCGTCAGCAAAGAGCAACTGTGACAACTCCGACTTTATGTGTGATTCTTTATCTTTTAACTCCACGCCTCTTGTCAAGACCCTCGCATTTACTTCTCTTACAACCCCATCTATAAATATATTAAACAACCACGGTGACATCACACATCCTTGTCTAAGGCCTACTTTTACTGGGAAATAATTTCCCTCTTTCTTATGTACTCTAACTTGAGCCTCACTATCCTCGTAAAAACTCTTCACTGCTTTCAGTAACCTACCTCCTACACCATACACCTGCAACATCTGCCACATTGCCCCCCTATCCACCCTGTCATACGCCTTTTCCAAATCCATAAATGCCGCAAAGACCTCTTTAGCCTTATCTAAATACTGTTCACTTATGTGGTTCACTGTAAACACCTGGTCCACACACCCCCTACCTTTCCTAAAGCCTCCTTGTTCATCTGCTATCCTATTCTCAGTCTTACTTTTAATTCTTTCAATAATAACTCTACCTTACACTTTACCACGTATACTCAACAGACTTATCCCCCTATAATTTTTGCACTCTCTTTTATCCCCTTTGCCTTTATACAAAGGAACTATGCATGCTCTCTGCCAATCCCTAGGTACCTTACCCTCTTCCATACATTTATTAAATAATTGCACCAACCACTCCAAAACTATATCCCCACCTGCTTTTAACATTTTTATCTTTATCCCATCAATCCCGGCTGCCTTACCCCCTTTCATTTTACCTACTGCCTCACGAACTTCCCCCACACTCACAACTGGCTCTTCCTCACTCCTGCAAGATGTTATTCCTCCTTGCCCTATACACGAAATCACAGCTTCCCTATCTTCATCAACATTTAACAATTCCTCGAAATATTCCCTCCATCTTCCCAATACCTCTAACTCTCCATTTAATAACTCTCCTCTCCTATTTTTAACTGACAAATCCATTTGTTCTCTAGGCTTCCTTAACTTGTTAATCTCACTCCAAAACTTTTTCTTATTTTCAACAAAATTTGTTGATAACATC
Source organism: Cherax quadricarinatus (assembly GCF_038502225.1). Classification (NCBI taxonomy): domain Eukaryota; kingdom Metazoa; phylum Arthropoda; class Malacostraca; order Decapoda; family Parastacidae; genus Cherax; species Cherax quadricarinatus. The sequence goes on along the minus strand of NW_027196561.1, from coordinate 26,249 downwards.
TCACCCACTCTCTCATTTGCTCTCTTTTTACATTGCTTCACCACTCTCTTAACCTCTCTCTTCTTCTCCATATACTCTTCCCTCCTTGCATCACTTCTACTTTGTAAAAACTTCTCATATGCTAACTTTTTCTCCCTTACTACTCTCTTTACATTATCATTCCACCAATCGCTCCTCTTCCCTCCCGCACCCACTTTCCTGTAACCACAAACTTATGTATATATATATATATATATATATATATATATATATATATATATATATATATATATATATATATATATATATATATATATATATATATATATATATATATATATATATATATATATATATATATATATATATATATATATATATATATATATATATATATATATATATATATATATATATGACTCTTCTGGACAATGCAACAGTCTACCAAGTATTGTTCAGAACATTTTATGGATTTGGAATGAGCGACTACTTTAGAAAGGAGATAATTTTTGAAGGTTGTGCTTATAATCTTTGTAATCGGATGGGGTCCACCTCTGGTGTAAATTGTGGGACCCATAGCCTCGGAGAAGTGGATAAAAAGGCTTCAAGGAAAAATATTTGGATTTCTTTCTGAAGCCGTTTGAATATTCCACTTCCCCTACCACCCCATCTTTTCATTCTTTTTTACCAATAGGTATATTTTATTACATAATACGGATTTAAGAGATGCATTGTTGATATAAAGATGGCATATACAGTACATGAAGTGTGAGAGATACATGTCTAGTACATAGTGTTACGTGTTTGTCACTGATTATAATGCGAAAATCTCATCCAGCTCCTCTGAGCTGGGGCACGTGCCCAAAATACAGCAGGCATTACCCCTCTGAACAGCAGCGTTGAGTCGCTGGAACAGAAAACTAGCTGCTCTGGGATCCCTAGTTACCTTGATGAGTTGTTTTTTCTTAGCTCCTTAAGAAACTTAGATGCACTCTTTCCCCATGAGCCAAGGGTCTCCGAGTCTATTGGAACAAACATATAATAATGGGCAAGTTCTCTGTATTTTCTAGACTTTTGGGACTCCTTGAAGCTGGCAGCTGCCCCTTCATCCTTCCTGGTGTATTTGTAATCTGTATATTTTTTTCAAGATTTAACAAAACATAACGATGAAAATAAAATGTCTGTTTTTTATAGCTTACCACTCTAAAATCACCATTTGATATTGCAGACATAAGTAGTAACGTACTTAGCTGGATAATAGGTAGTCTGCCAAACTGAGTATGTTCTGTTATCGACCAAGGCAGATGCCGCATTCAAGAAATTTTGATTAGACTTACCCCAAAATGTCAGCTATTTTGTAAAAAATTGATTATATAATAACTTATAGGTTTTTTTTTAAATTATAAAGTTAACAAACTTTTTGGTTGAAACATCGAGGCCGACAGTTTCAGCTGATCTTGATTTGGGTTAAGTAGGAGAATGTGAATTCGCAACAATAAATGGTTGAGAAGCAAGAAAGCATTCGTCGTGCATGTTGCCGTAGATGTTAGTATTCTATTGCATTTTTACATATTTCGGTAGGATCTTTCTTAGCATCAAAAAGGAACTTTAAAAACATTATCTTCTGAGAACTCAGTCAATTCCATGTGTAGCTCTTTATGAGTCTTGGCGATATCAACTAGTTGAGGTTGAAATGTGAGATCATGATTCTCAAAGTCAGTGAAGCTTTAAATGTATTCTTCAGATAATGAGTCTATAACAGCAACATATTCTTCAAATGATTTACATGAATCCTCCTTTACCAGGCAGGCCCATAAATTTATTGGCCTAACAGCATGTCTTCCTACTCCCAGTGCATCTCTGGCTCCCTGTTTTCTAGTTCTGACCAACCCAGCTAAGTGGTAGTAGCGTCTACCTACTTTGGTCGAGAGACAAAAACGTGAACACTTTGTACTTGGTGTCGCCAGCAGCAATTTTTCTCCTCATCTTACACTCATACATTCTCAAATTTCACCAATCTACAACGTCGGTAAGTATTTGCTTTTTTTTTGATGCATCACGAATGCTTTAGGGATATTTTGATATGATATATAACTAAAGTCTGTGTGAAGCATAATGCAACTAAAAAATACAAGAAAAAAGTCTTACAAATTTATGGGTCCACCTTGTAAGGGTAAAAGCAGTAATTTCAGTAAATAAATATTTATATTTATTTTTATAATGCATATATGAATTCAGAAGTGGTTCAAGTGTGTACAGGATGTTTTTATTGTCCTTTCAGATGAATGAGGACTTGTTTTATGTTGCTGCCTCCTAGAATAAATCCAGCTGGCCTGGAATTGCTTGATATTGCTGATTAGTACTTGCCACCGAATGTACATGAGTCAAATGATGACGAGGAAGAAGCTAGGCCAGCCAAAAAGCAGAACAGTTAAGAGAAAGAGTCGAGCAATATCCTGATGAAGAACTCCATGATGAACTTGCTCTTCAAGCTAAGACACGGGGAACAGAATTACATCCATAGTGACCCTTTGCCTCAAATGCATTTCAATGAAGCGTTTCAGGCTTGATATATCTGTCACTGCAAACTCAGAAGCACAAAAGTTTAGATGCAGCTGCCTAGGAAGGGCTCCATGACCTTCACCAAGCTTACTTCCCAAGATTACAGTGTTGACAGTGATGATCGTAATTTGTCAAGTTTGAAAATACCATCTACATTACAGTACCAACTTGCACCAAGGCCTGATGACAGTGTGAAGTATGATAGAATTCTAAATCATTAGCCAGTGTGTGCGAAGACGTTTACATGCAACCACTGCAGTGCAAAGAAACATATTGTCAAATTCACTTTCGCCTGTCTGGAAATAAGTTCCAGTTAGGTTTTTGTCTTTTGCACAGTAAATTAGAAAAAATACTTGGCATTAAATTAACATTTTTGACTTTGCAACATTTGCAATATGGTTTTTCCTTACAGGGTGGGACTATAAATTTATTGGCGTCAAATTTTCGCAATGGAGTCAAAACTTATTTTTAGAAACCCATTTATAGAGGCTCAATTTGCTTACATTGAGATACTTTGTCGACTCGTAGTAATAACATTTCAAATTTCGTATTTTCCTGGACGTGCCCGGCAGTTAATGACCATCTCTAGATGGGGAAAGTGTTCATCCAAAATTTCCATCTCAGCAAAGAGGGTTTTGAAAAATGATAGCTTTAGATAGTCAAGTCACTTAGACATGATGTCACACGGGAATGATGTCACACGGGAATGATGTCACACGGGAATGATGCCACACGGGAATGATGTCACACGGGAATGATGTCACACGGGAATGATGTCACACGGGAATGATGCCACACGGGAATGATGTCACACGGGAATGATGTCACACGGAAATGATGTCACACGGGAATGATGCCACACGGGAATGATGTCACAAGGGAATGATGTCACACGGGAATGATGTCACACGGGAATGATGTCACACGGGAATGATGCCACACGGGAATGATGCCACACGGGAATGATGTCACACGGGAATGATGTCACACGGGAATGATGTCACACGGGAATGATGTCACACGGGAATGATGTCACACGGGAATGATGTCACACGGGAATGATGTCACACGGGAATGATGTCACACGGGAATGATGCCACACGGGAATGATGTCACACGGGAATGATGTCACACGGGAATGATGTCACACGGGAATGATGTCACACGGGAATGATGTCACACGGGAATGATGTCACACGGGAATGATGTCACACGGGAATGATGTCACACGGGAATGATGTCACACGGGAATGATGTCACACGGGAATGATGTCACACGGGAATGATGTCACACGGGAATGATGTCACACGGGAATGATGTCACACGGAAATGATGTCACACGGGAATGATGTCACACGGGAATGATGTCACACGGGAATGATGTCACACGGGAATGATGTCACACGGGAATGATGCCACACGGGAATGATGTCACACGGGAATGATGTCACACGGGAATGATGTCACACGGGAATGATGTCACACGGGAATGATGTCACACGGGAATGATGTCACACGGGAATGATGTCACACGGGAATGATGTCACACGGGAATGATGTCACACGGGAATGATGCCACACGGGAATGATGTCACACGGGAATGATGCAACACGGGAATGATGTCACACGGGAATGATGCCACACGGGAATGATGTCACACGGGAATGATGCCACACGGGAATGATGTCACACGGGAATGATGTCACACGGGAATGATGCCACACGGGAATGTCACACGGGAATGATGTCACACGGGAATGATGTCACACGGGAATGTCACACGGGAATGATGTCACACGGGAGTGATGTCACACGGGAATGATGTCACACGGGAATGATGCCACACGGGAATGATGTCACACGGGAATGATGTCACACGGGAATGATGTCACACGGGAATGATATCACACGGGAATGATATCACACGGGAATGATGCCACACGGGAATGATGTCACATGGGAATGATGCCACACGGGAATGATGTCACACGGGAATGAGGTCACACGGGAATGATGTCACACGGGAATGATGTCACACGGGAATGATGTCACACGGGAATGATGTCACACGGGAATGATGCCACACGGGAATGATGCCACACGGGAATGATGTCACACGGGAATGATGTCACACGGGAATGATGCCACACGGGAATGATGTCACACGGGAATGATGTCACACGGGAATGATGTCACACGGGAATGATGCCACACGGGAATGATGTCACACGGGAATGAGGTCACACGGGAATGATGTCACACGGGAATGATGTCACACGGGAATGATGCCACACGGGAATGATGTCACACGGGAATGATGCCACACGGGAATGATGTCACACGGGAATGATGTCACACGGGAATGATGTCACACGGGAATGATGTCACACGGGAATGATGTCACACGGGAATGATGTCACACGGGAATGATGTCCCTGTCCCTGTGATAGCCAGTGCACTTGTCCCTGTGATAGCCAGCGCACTTGTCCCTGTGATAGCCAGCGCACCTGTCCCTGTGATAGCCAGTGCACCTGTCCCTGTGATAGCCAGTGCACCTGTCCCTGTGATAGCCAGCGCACCTGTCCCAGAGTTAGCCAGCGCACCTGTCCCTGTGATAGCCAGTGCACCTGTCCCTGTGATAGCCAGTGCACCTGTCCCTGTGATAGCCAGCGCACCTGTCCCTGTGATAGCCAGTGCACCTGTCCCTGTGATAGCCAGTGCACCTGTCCCTGTGATAGCCAGTGCACCTGTCCCAGAGTTAGCCAGCGCACCTGTCCCTGTGATAGCCAGTGCACCTGTCCCAGAGTTAGCCAGCGCACCTGTCCCTGTGATATCCAGTGCAACTGTCCCTGTGATAGCCAGTGCACTTGTCCCTGTGATAGCCAGTGCACCTGTCCCTGTGATAGCCAGTGCACCTGTCCTTGTGATAGCCAGTGCACCTGTCCCTGTGATAGCCAGTGCACCTGTCCCTGTGATAGCCAGTGCACCTGTCCCTGTGATAGCCAGTGCAACTGTCCCTGTGGTAGCCAGTGCACCTGTCCCTGTGATAGCCAGCGCACCTGTCCCTGTGATAGCCAGTGCACCTGTCCCTGTGATGGCCAGTGCACCTGTCCCAGAGTTAGCCAGCGCACCTGTCCCTGTGATAGCCAGTGCACCTGTCCCTGTGATAGCCAGTGCACCTGTCCCTGTGATAGCCAGTGCACCTGTCCCAGAGTTAGCCAGTGCACCTGTCCCTGTGATATCCAGTGCACCTGTCCCTGTGATAGCCAGTGCACCTGTCCCTGTGATAGCCAGTGCAACTGTCCTTGTGATAGCCAGTGCATCTGTCCCTGTGATAGCCAGTGCACCTGTCCCTGTGATAGCCAGTGCACTTGTCCCTGTAATAGCCAGTGCACCTATCCTGTGATAATCAGCGCACCTGTCCTGTGATAGCCAGTGCACCTGTCCCTGTGATAGCCAGTGCATCTGTCCCTGTGATAGCCAGTGCACCTGTCCCTGTGATAGCCAGTGCACCTGTCTTGTGATAGCCAGTGCACCTGTCCCAGAGTTAGCCAGCGCACCTGTTCCTGTGATAGCCAGTGCACCTGTCCCTGTGATATCCAGTGCACCTGTCCCTGTGATAGCCAGTGCACCTGTCCCTGTGATAGCCAGTGCACTTGTCCCTGTAATAGCCAGTGCACCTATCCTGTGATAATCAGCGCACCTGTCCTGTGATAGCCAGCGCACCTGTCTTGTGATAGCCAGCGCACCTCTCCCGGGGGTATGGTTTTTCTCCCTGTAATAGCCAGCGCACCTGTCCTTGTGATAGCCAATGCAATTGTCCCAGTGATAGCCAGCGCACCTGTCTTGTAATAGCCAGCGCACCTCTCCCTGTAACAGCCAGCGCACCTGTCCTTGTGATAGCCAGTGCAATTGTCCCAGTGATAGCTAGCGCACCTGTCTTGTGACAGCCAGCGCACCTCTCCCTGTGATAGCCAGCGCACCTGTCCATGTGATAGCCAGTGCACCTGTTCCTGTGGTAGCTAGTGCACCTATCGCTGTGATAGCCAGCGCACCTATCCTGTGATAACCAGCGCACCTGTCCTGTGATAACCGGCGCATGTGTCCTGTGATAACAAGCTCATGTGTCCTGTGATAACCAGCGCACCTCTCCCTGTGATAATCAGCACACCTGTCCCGTGATAACTAGTGCACCAGTCCTGTGATAGCCAGCGCACCTGTCCTGTGATAGCCAGCGCACCTGTCCTGTGATAACTAGTGCACCAGTCCTGTGATAGCCAGCGCACCTGTCCTGTGATAATCAGCGCACCTGTCCCGTGATAACTAGTGCACCAGTCCTGTGATAGCCAGCGCACCTGTCCTGTGATAATCAGCACACCTGTCCCGTGATAACTAGTGCACCTGTCCTGTGATAGCCAACGCACCTGTCCTGTGATAATCAGAGCACCTGTCCTATGATAACTAGTGCACCTGTCCTGTGATAGCCAGCGTACCTGCCATGTGATAGCCAGCGCACCTGTCCTGTGATAGTCAATGCACCTGCCCTGTGATAATCAGCGCACCTGTCCTGTGATAGCCAGCGCACCTGTCCTGTGATAGCCAACGCACCTACCTTGTGATAGCCAGCGCACCTCTCCTGTGATAGCCAGCTCACCTATCCTGTAATAGCCAGCGCACCTGTCCTATGATAACCAGCGCACCTTTCCTGTGTTAATCAGCGCACCTGTCCTATGATAACCAGCGCACCTGTCCTGTGATAACTAGCGCACCTGTCCTATGATAACCAGCGCACCTGTCCTGTGATAACTAGTGCACTTGTCCTGTGATAACCAGCGCACCTGTCCTGTGATAACTAGTGCACCTGTCCTATGATAACCAGCGCACCTGTCCTGTGATAACTAGTGCACCTGTCCTGTGATAGCCAGTGCACCTGTCCTGTGATAACCAACGCACCTGTCCTGTGATAACCAACGCACCTGTCCTGTGATAACCAACGCACCTGTCCTGTGATAACCAACGCACTTTAGAATGATACGGTAAATCCAGTTGCGAAACTGGCGATGTCGTGTTGCATTTGCACGAACATGGTTATACATATAATATTATGCAAAATGACGCTTAAAATAGTAGATTTGTAACATAGTTTTTGCAGATGCAAAGCACAATGAGAGGAAATTAAAGCATCTGGACGTGATAATTCTGTTTTAAGCTGCGCAATAACGCCTTCACATTTTCCTGTCATAGAAGGCGCAGCGCCACCTGTACACACACTTTTAGCCAAATTCAGTTTAACTTTGCGACTTTTATCTTGAAAGTTGTTGAAGACATCACTTCCAAAGCAAGTAATTCATGAATAAAGTATAATACCTGCGTTGAGTCAGTACCAACAGTTGATTCATCCATAGCAATTGAATATAAGTTTTCCTATTTGGATTATTGCGTGAAGGTGTTTAGTTATGTTGAGGGATAATTCATGCTGACGATCAGTTGTTGTTATTATTGAAGGAGACAGTTGTTTGTACTCGGAAACCTTATCAGGGTCTCAGCATCCTACATTTTCAACAACGCATTATTTTACAATTTTTTCGTCGCTAAATGGTTTACTTTTGTTTTCAAGTACATAAACTACTATGTAGGTTGCTTCAGTGGTATCATTTTTCGGTCCTAACGCTGCTTGGAATAATTGCCTTTGCTTTTGCTTTTTATCTTTCACTTTCTGCAGTGCAATGTTTCGTGCGTCTACATTTAATTTGACATATTTTTGGTTCTTATGAATGTAATAATGCTGATGAACATTAAATTTCTTCAGTGTTGATATTGTAGTATCAATAAGTAAGCAAATCGTTTTATCTTGAGCAGAAACAAATTTACATTGCAATTGCCAGTCATCATTAAAAGCTCAATTTTCTTCCTTCTTTAAGAAATTTTTAACATGAGGGGTTAAGGGATACACAGTAAAAAATGAAAAATACACAAACGCTCACGCTGTATAATTATTCAGAATATGCAAATCAAACGGAGAGTGACATGCACTTCTATTAAATGACGATAATAGACTGCCACACATCATCTCCCTCCATCACCAACTTGCCTCGGGCTGGTTGGTGATGGTCAGTAGGGAAACCTACTGTCTGAAACCACGCTAGGTCAGTTAAAACTAAATCATGATGTAGCAGGTGCAAAAACAGCCCTTAAAACAATGCTTTAATTGGGGCGCTCAGGCAGGGAGAACTATATCCTCACCCTCCCTCCAACACTTTCCTCTGGCTGGGTGATAGTCACATTAGGTCGGTTAGGACTAAATCATTAGGTAAACATTTGTTCAGTAAAAATAAAAGGGATTTCCTACGCAAAATTCTAATTCGTTCAGAAGGCCGCGCTTTATGCACAAGATAGACGTATACGTCCTTAAGGCTGCAGGTTTCCCACCCCTGGACCAAGGCTTTAAAAGCGAGATTAAAGAAAATGACCCTAGGTAAACGGATGGAAAGGGTTATAAGTCCCATGCTATTTAATATCCTGATTAATGCTCTACCTCACCTAAGCACATAACTATGAGCTATGCTGATGACATCATGATCCATTGAACTGTAATTTGCAATCAACTAGACCTCGTCATATTTTCACCTAAAACAAAGATATTGACAAGCAAATGACGTGCCTCACCTCACCTATATGTTTGCAGGGTGAAAATATCAGCTACATTAAATCCTACAAATATTCTGGTGTAGAGGTGCCCTTCAATAAATCCATCACACCATCATAGAGTCTTTATTAGATCATTAACTGATTATCCTGCGCCCATGTTAATATTACTTAAGAAAAACTTCCAAGGTTCAATAATATGAAAAAAGTGCCTAGTGTTCTTAGTATCAGTGACAGGATTCTGGAGATATCACGGTACTTGGTATTAGAATGATAAATAAACCAGACAATGTCACTAAAATTGTTACTAAATGTCTAGAAATAAGCATATATGTAAATGGGTTGTGAAAAAATGCTATAAATTTAAGTTTTATATGCTGCACGAACTGCGCTGAGAGAATTTCACATACCCACAAGCCCCTCCCAAGAAGCCCATCAATAGTAATCCCTTTTTTTATATCAATTGCAAATGAAACTGCAGGAGAAAAAAATTCTCACTTAATTATTACTAATATATCATAAAATATATATACTGATGGATATAAACAGGAGTCTGCTAGCAGGGCTGCATCTACGCTTGTTGCCACATTCCTAGTTAAGAACCATTGGAACTATGTTGAGTTAGGAATAATAATTAACATCTGGGCCTCTACACTGCAAACTGAATTATTTACCATCTTAATGGCACTCAACTTATGAAAGGGAAGACTCATGACTCATATAATGACTCAGTCAATATGCTCATTGGAGACGCCCGAGATAGATACTCAAAAATCAGAGAAAAACTAAAGTAATTAACACTTTTTATGGATTCCATCACATATTGAATTACTCCTTGATATATCTGATAAGTTAAAGAAAATGCAAGCTCTAACTATAGTAAGTCTAGGTCTGAAATTAGGAGTAACATGAGAGGAGAAGTAAATACTGAAAGTGAATGCACTAAGAAGCCTAAGTAGACCTATCACTCACTATAACATGAACAGAAATACGTGTGTTTATGAAGGAACTTCCAATGTGAAAACAATGATGTAGTAGACAGGCTCAGGTTTACTTACAATTATTTTCGGCAGTTAGGCAGATACACTAATGATGACACTAACAGGAAAGTATGTAGTCAACCCTGAATACTGTGTGTTTAATTGTCAACTTACTAAGGAATATAAGGACAGTATAATAACCTGCGTGATATATCAGGGTATTTTATTAATGAAATTAAGATACCAGACATATTAAGCCATTTGACATATGACGCCATTTAGCGTTTATTTTTAAACGTGTGTGCATATATATATATATATATATATATATATATATATATATATATATATATATATATATATATATATATATATATATGTCGTGCCGAATATGTAAAACTGGTCAATTAGCAAGAACTCATTTAAAATTAAGTCCTTTCTGAAATTTTCTCTTATGCGTTTAAGGATATATATTTTTCATTAATGTTAATGTAAAAAAATTTAATTTTGCACCTAAAGAATCTTGAAAACCTTACCTAACCTTATTATATCAAGAGCAATTTATTTTAGCCTAACCCAACTAAATATATTTTAAATACGTTTACAGTAATTTAGTACTAAACAAATACAATCAAACATATTTTCTTCGTTAGGCTCAGAATGATTTTGGCGAAATTATTGCATACACAAATTTTCACTTGTCGTATATGGCAAGATGAGCGTTGCTATTTAAGCCAAGATCGCAAGTTCTGCCTATTCGGCACGACATATATATATATATATATATATATATATATATATATATATATATATATATATATATATATATATATATATATATATATATATATATATATATATACATATATATATATATATATATATATATATATATATATATATATATATATATATATATATATATATATATATATATATATATATGTCGGCACGTCACGGCCGAATAGGTAAAACTTGCGTTTTAAAAATGCAGGTTATTATACTGTCCTTATATTCCTTAGTAAGTTGACAATTAAACACACAGTATTCAGGGTTGACTACATACTTTCCTGTTAGTGTCATCATTAGTGTATCTGCCTAACTGCCGAAAATAATTGTAAGTAAACCTGAGCCTGTCTACTACATCATTGTTTTCACATTGGAAGTTCCTTTATAAACACACGTATTTCTGTTCATGTTATAGTGAGTGATAGGTCTACTTAGGCTTCTTAGTGCATTCACTTTCAGTATTTACTTCTCCTCTCATGTTACTCCTAATTTCAGACCTAGACTTACTATAGTTAGAGCTTGCATTTTCTTTAACTTATCAGATATATCAAGGAGTAATTCAATGTGTGATGGAATCCATAAAAAGTGTTAATTACTTTATTTTTCTCTGATTTTTGAGTATCTATCTCGGGCGTCTACAATGAGCAATATATGTATGTATATGTATGTATATATATATATATATATATATATATATATATATATATATATATATATATATATATATATATATATATATATATATATATATATATATATATATATATATATATATATATATATATATATATATATATATATATATATATATATATATATATATATATATATATATATATATATATATATATATATATATATATATATATATATATATATATATATATATATATATATATATATATATATACAGCCATGTAGGTTCAGCGCTTCTTTTTAGTTACTCCAATAATAAAATATATATATGATGCAAAAATGCGAACAAGCAGTACAGGATACAAACAACCACGGGGTTGAATGATAGCTCTAGGCCTTTCGTGTTGCAATCAACACATTAGCTTGCAATGTTGCAGAAAAGAGGAGGTCCAAGCAAATCTGATCACAGGGAATGCCTTTGCTGGAGTAAAGGAGAGAGAGAGAGAGAGAGAGAGAGAGAGAGAGAGAGAGAGAGAGAGACGGCAGGAGGCAGGAAAAGCCCCCAGGCATACCAATACCCATAGCCAGAAAGAGTGAAATTATAGCATTAGAAAAACAGCCATCCCACAAGCATTAATACTGTAATAGTAACCTAACGAAGGTGACATGACAATTATGAAAAACTAGAGCTAAATGGTTCATATATGTGGGCGACATCTTGTGTCTTAGGTCAGATATGTTCTTGGCTACAATATTATCAAGACTTAACGCTTTGGTCCAGTCTCTTAAATTCACCGTTAAGAAAGAAGTGGACTCTAAACTTACATTCTTAGATGTGTTGATACACCGAGTTGATAGAAAGTTTAAGTTTACAGTATATAAAGTATATAAAAAAGCCACCAATGTGTGCTCAATGCTTTCACTACTATTCTAACCACGAGACAAGAGTTATAACGAGTGAATGTCTTACTATGTCTTGCTATATTTCTAGGAGCTTACAGTGTGTGCAGCCCTGAGTTCCTAGATCTAGAAATTAGGAAAATATTTGACATTGCCATGAAACTGCAGTATTTTAAGGAGTTCGTGGAATCTGCCATGCTGGCAGCTAGGAAAACGTATCAGAGAAGAGAGCCTAGGATAACACCTCACATCAAGAACTTGCTAGTTAAGAACATAAGAACATAAGAACGAAGGAACACTGCAGAAGGCCTACTGGCCCATGCGAGGCAAGTCCAAGTCTCCTACCGGCTTAAGCCAATGCACCCAACCTAGTCAGGTCAGGTCACATTGACTTAAGGGAGGAACACGGCAACCGACCTGGTAGCACAAGCTATCAGGTCCAACTCACACCCACCCACATCCATTCATGTATTTATCCAACCTATTTTTAAAGCTACACAACGTTCTGGCCTCTATAACTGTACTCGGGAGTTTGTTCCACTCATCCACAACTCTATTACCAAACCAGTACTTTCCTATATCCTTCCTGAATCTGAATTTTTCCAACTTAAAACCATTGCTGCGAGTCCTGTCTAGGCTAGATATTTTCAGCACACTATTTACATCCCCTTTATTTATTCCTGTCTTCCATTTATACACCTCAATCATATCCCCCCTAATTCTACGTCTTTCTAGAGAGTGCAGATTCAGGGCCCTTAGTCTATCCTCATAGGGAAGGTTTCTGATACATGGGATCAACTTTGTCATCCTCCTTTGTACATTTTCCAGAGAATTTATATCCATTCTGTAATACGGTGACCAAAACTGTGCAGCATAATCTAAATGAGGCCTAACCAAGGATGTATAGAGTTGAAGAACAACCTGAGGACTCCTATTATTTATGCTTCTTGATATGAAGCCAAGGATTCTATTAGCTTTATTGCGAACGCTTATGCACTGTTGTCTTGGTTTCAGATTACTGCTAACCAGAACTCCTAAATCTTTTTCGCAATCCGTAATATTAAGATCTACATTATTTAGTTTATATGTGGCATGGTTATTGTCCTGTCCAACATTTAGAACTTTGCATTTGTCTATATTAAACTGCATCTGCCACTTCTCCGACCACTGCATCAGTCTATTCAAAACTTCCTGGAGTGCTCGAATGTCCTCGTCAGAATGAATTCGACGGCCTATTTTGGTGTCGTCGGCAAACTTGCCGATGTCGCTCTTTATGCCCTCATCTATGTCGTTTATGTAGATTGTGAACAGCAGGGGGCCCAACACTGACCCCTGTGGAACACCGCTCGTGACGCTTCCCCACTCTGATTTCTCCCCATTTATGCACACTCTCTGCTGCCTATTTGTCAACCATGCCTCTATCCAGGAAAAAATTTCTCCTCCTATTCCATGTGCTTTAATTTTCCTCAATAGTCTCTGATGTGGGACCCTGTCAAAAGCCTTACTGAAGTCCATATACACAATATCATATTCATTACCATGATCTACCTCCTCAAATACCTTAGTGAAAAAAGTTCTCCCATACAATGAAAATATATCTTTCCTGCCGATCGCCCTTGAAAGATTTGATACACAAGTAGTTTATAAGAATTCACGGACTGTTAGAAGCATTCTTATAACGAATTCTGCCCAACAGTGTGCTGGAGGTGTCTATAGAATTGATTGCAACTTATCCTTTGTGGGAGAGTCTATCAAACCCCTAGATGCTAGGATGTAACACTGTTATACGATGCTTTCTGTACAGGAGTTGAACGCGTAAGAGTAAGAGTCATTGCCCTTTGTTCCGCTTGTCTTGAAAGGAAAATTGTTGATTCGGCAATTATAAAGCATGATAATCATTCATTATACAATAACAGTGGCTGGTTGTTCAAATTAGATTCGCTTTAGTTGTGGCAATTGTACATAGTCAAAAATCTGGCGCTTATACAAATACATTGGACTGTCTTAAATGTAGCGCCACACCCAGAAATTAGGGTCTATTTCTCTTACCTTTTCTGATAGTTGAACCAGCGTTTGTCTCAGAATTCTTTGGGATGAATAACTGTGGCTGTCTTTCTTGAAATTACAGGTGTAAATGGTTAAGTTTCTTCAGGTACAGATACACATAAATACATAAATTATTATACATAAATTATCATACATGGCGACATACGTATGTGTGGATTACATAGGATAACTTCTTTAAATGAGTCCCTTTTAACGGGCCCATTTTTTAGAGGTTCGAAAATGCCTGAGACAATTACCAGATGTATCTGTAGATTTGGTATGTAAAGTCATAAATATCATATCCAGCGTCTGCCTCAGAAGATTGTCGCACAGATAAACTTAGCCGTCTCCCTTTGAGGTGTCCCGTAGCTCGAGGTGTCCCGTAGCTCGATCGCTAGTGCACGTACCTCACACACTGAGGTCCGGTGTTCGAATCTCCTCCGGTATGGCTGGAAAACATTAGGGATGTGTTTCCATAAGACATCTACTGTCCCTGTTCACCCATCAGTGTAAAATAAGTACCTGGGTGTTAGTCGACTGTTGTGTGTAGTAACCTTGGTCAAAACTGACTTAATTTGCCCGAAATGCTCAGCATAACAAAGGGCTTTGTATACATTAGTATGTCATTGATGTCAGCTAGGCCTGCATACCATGTACATGTAGTTGTAGTAATAAATATAAGAAGAGTGATTGGTGGAATGATGAAGTAATGGGTGTGATAAAAGAGAAAAAGGTAGCTTATGAGAGGTTTTTACTAAGCAGAAGTGTTATAAGAAGAGCAGAGTATACAGAGAGTAAAAGAAAGGTGAAGAGAGTGCAAAAGGAGAGCAGATGATGGAATGGGAGAGGCACTCAAGAAATTTTGATGAAAATAAGAATGAATTTGTCAGTTAAAAACAGAGCAGGGGAGTTAGTAGATGGGGAGATGGAGGTATTGGGTACATGGCGGGAATAATTTGAGGAACTTTTAAATGTCGACGAAGAAAGGGAAGCGGTAATTTCGTGCACTGGCCAGGGAGGTATACCATCTTTTAGGAGTGCAGAAGAGCAGGATGTGAGTGTGGGGGAGGTGCGTGAGGCATTACGTAGAATGAAAGGGGGTAAAGCAGCTAGAACTGACGGGATCATGACAGAAATGTTAAAAGCAGGGGGGGGGGGGTATAGGGTTGGAGTGGTTGGTATTTTTGTTTAATAAATGTATGAAAGAGGGGAAGGTACCTAGGGATTGGCAGAGAGCATGTATAGTTCCTTTATATAAAGGGAAGGGGGACAAAAGAAATTGCAAAAATTATAGAGGAATAAGTTTACTGAGTATACCAGGAAAAGTGTACGGTAGGGTTATTATTGAAAGAATTAGAGGTAAGACAGAGTAGGATTGCGGATGAGCAAGGAGGTTTCAGAGTGGGTAGGGGATGTGTAGATCAAGTGTTTACATTGATGCATATATGTGAACAGTATTTAGATAAAGGTAGGGAAGTTTTCATTTCATTTATGGATTTAGAAAAGGCATATGATAGTGGATAGGGAAGCAATGTGGCAGATGTTGCAAGTATATGGAATAGGTGGTAAGTTACTAAATGCTGTAAAGAGTTTTTATGAGGATAGTGAGGCTCAGGTTAGGGTGTGTAGAAGAGAGGGAGACTACTTCCCGGTAAAAGTAGGTCTTAAACAGGGATGTGTAATGTCACCATGGTTGTTTAATATATTTAT
>NW_027196561.1:0-5000 GCF_038502225.1 Cherax quadricarinatus | reverse complement strand
ATGTCATACTTATTTAACACTTATATAACCAGTGTTTTCTTTATTATCAGCTCTGCTGCTGACCTGGTCAACCAGGGTAGACGCTAGTTAATTGGAGCAAGATACCTGTCTACAGGATGTAGTGGGACATTACGACTCCTCACCTCTAAAATCTGAATTGTGGTGATACAACCAAGTAGTGACAGGATTTTCAGAACATGGGACGAACACCGCCACCCAGGATAACCAACACCATTTCTTCTAAAACATCATCAGAAGACCATCCTGGGCATAAGATTCTCATGTCCCAACATCCTACTGGAACCACAGCGGCCAATATTTATTTTATTTATTTTTAATTAAAATCCTTAGAAAAACATAATTATTATCCATCAAGTTATTCATTTGTTATTTTTCCTTTCTTTTGTTCAATAGGAAGGCGTTCCCCTGACACTGGTAGCACAGAAGACCAGTACAGACACACAGAAGAACAAATATAGTTCAGTAACAGAGAAGACCAGTACAGTAACAGAGAAGACCAGTACAGTAACACAGAAGAATGAGTACAGTAACAGAGACGACCAGTACAGAAAATTAAAACAAAAGAACGGTAGAGTGCAGTACAGAAATGCAGTACAGTAGCAAAGAAAAAATGTAGAGCAACAGAGATGAACAATAAGGTTTATGCAGTACGGGGATACCTTTCTGGGATCACGGGGATACCTTTCTGGGATCACGGGGATACCTTTCTGGGATCACGGGGATACCTTTCTGGGATCACGCATGATTATAATTACATCAGCCTTACATTCACTGCCTCTGCTGCTGCCTCTATATTAAACTGAAGAAGCCTACTGTGTAGGCGAAACGTTTTTGATTGAAGACACCTAACTGTTGGGTCTCACTCCAGCAACACCCACGGTATTGTCCCGGCCCGGGTCTTTTCCAGATGACCTACGTTATGTTAGAGTACCAGACATGTGTACCCAGGAGACCTGTCATCTTCACATCGCTCAACGACTCTCAAACATATATTACTGCCATTTCTAGTTGTTGCAATGTTATCTCTGTTGTGTTAATCAAAAATAAGAACAATATTTTTATTAATGTTATTTTTATTAATGTTAACTCCGGTGAATGAACAAAATAAGAACACTACCGTGGCTCCTATGAGAGTGGCTGGACTGGAAATAATACCACCCTGGTAGACGCTTTTGAATCCAAATTAGCAAATCTTGAATTATAATAACGTTAATAATTTGCGACCACTGTCAGCCTCAGAGTTATCTCTGAGTTACCAGACCTTGCCACGTGGAGGCCAGTGGTTCGTCTTTAAGGTCCGCCCCCCCCCCTTGCCTTCCCCAGGTTCATGTGTCCAGGAATCCATCCGTGGGCCCCCGGATGTCTACCCTTCCTCACTTCCCTAAGGTCAGCCTCGCCTCTCTCTCTCTCTCTGCCTTCCAGCCTCAGCCTTCCCTAGGGTTATGTATCCAGGAATTCATCCGTCCGCCGCCGGATGTTTCCCCTTTCTCACTTTCCCAAGGTCAGCCTCACCAACCTGTATTCATGCCTACCCCAGGTTCATGTATCCAGGAAACCATCCGTCTACCGCCAGATGTCTTCCCTTCCCCACTTCCCCAAGGTCAGCCTCAACTGCACGTATTCATGCTTTCCCCAAGTTCATGTATCCAGGAATCCATCCGCTCGCTCCCAGATGTCTCCCCTTCCCCACTTACCCAAGGTTAGCCTCAACAACAACCTTCCCCAAGTTTATGTATCCAGGAATCCATCCGCTCGCTCCCGGATGTCTTCCCATCCCCACTTACCTAAGGTCAGCGAGTTAGGTCAGTGCCTTCCCCGGATCAGTGTCTCCAGGAGTCCACTTGGTGTCACCTCAGGTGGAAATCCCTTCTCCACTTCCCCAAAGTCAGCGGTATTCTTGCTTTACCCAGGTTCATGTATCCAGGAATCGATCCGTCTACCGCCGGATGTCTTCCCTTCACCACTTACCCAAGGTCAGCCTCAACTGCTGGTATTCATGCCTTTCCCCGGTTTATGTATCCAGGAATCCATCCGTTCGCTCCCGGATGTCTCCCCTTCCCCACTTACCTAAGGTCAGCCTCAACTACAACCTTCCCCAAGCTCATGTATCCAGGAATCCATCCGTTCGCTCCCGGATGTTTCCCCTTCCCCATTTACCTAAGGTCGGCGGTGCCTTCCCCGGATCAGTGTCTCCAGGAATCCACTTGTCACTGAGTGGACTCCCTTCCCCACTTCCCCAGAGTCAGCGGTTGCCACCCTCAGTGACCTTGCTGAATGGAAACTTGGTCTTGTCTAGCTGGTCTACGGTAGTGACTGTCCAGGTAGGTGGAATTACTGGAGGGGACACACAGTAAACTGCGTCCAGTAATTACATCCACCAAGACAGCCTGGATCCGAAGACCAGCTGGACGAGACTAAGCTCGTACACAGCTCGGCCACCTCGGGGGCTAATTAATTAAAATTTTGGAATTCCTCTTATGTTACACTATGAATTTATACTGAGAACAAGTTTTTTTAACTTATTTAGCAGTTTAAATGTGTTTGTGAGCGACATTCTATGTGAAATATGTAAATATATAAAGATGAACACGTTTGAGACACTAGTGGAGGACTGTGTGTCGTGTGTAACATGTTATTTTGTATAAATGAATGTAATATCTACGTGTTATTGTATATTGGTGTCATATGTACCTGTTCTTGTGTGTTCACCAATGTCATGTGTACATGTTATTATGCATGAAAAAGTATCAAATTCAAATCTCTAAATTTCCTCTATGAAAACTATAACAAATTTATAATAATAGCTATTTCTGGTGTTTCGTAAATGAATTTGAAGGTCGGATATATACATACATGCGCGCACACATATATGTGTGTGTGTGTGTGTATATACAGAGTTTTACATAATGTGTTAATAAAGCTGTGTTTAGAGTGACACCTGGTCTACATGATGGCTTACTCTGTATATACTGTCTTCTGAGCAAAGTACAATGACATCACACGTCTTTAAGACCACAGGTGACATCACATGTCTTTAAGAACACAGGTGACATCACACGTCTTTAAGACCACAGGTGACATCACACGTCTTTAAGACCACAGGTGACATCACACGTCTTTAAGACCACAGGTGACATCACACAACATTATCTAACACCAAGTTTTTTGTGTAAATCTTTACCGTCTTTCTTGCATATTATAACTTAATTCAACAACACTATTGCTCTCAAAACATTTGCTAAGATTAAATACACTTTTAACTCGAGTATATTTTTATCAAACCTATAAATCCACCTAAGTGTTGCTTCCCTTTATATAAGTGTTTTTCACTTGGGTATTTCATTGTTTACACTTGATGCATATATTAATTTCCCTTTCAGAATTCACACTCTTCTTTGGTACACATATTTTGTCTTTTCCATCATTTCATCCATCATATTTCTGACACACTTTATGGTCAACAGTCTTATTCCATTATAATTATTACATTCTTTAAAGTTTTCCCTTTTCTTTTATAAACATTATTAACAAAATCATTAAGTATTCCAGGACTTTATTACAACTGCCTCACAAACTTCAATCTTAATCCATTCTAAATTTCCCAGTTTTATTCTTCTTATTGACTCATTTCTTTTATTCTGACTAACTGTTGACAGCAGAGTCAGCCAGGCTGACAGCAGAGTCAGCCAGGCTGACAGCAGAGTCAGCCAGGCTGACAGCTGTACCACGGAACTGTGCTCTTCTTTATTGTGAATTATTATGTAGTTCATATAAGTTTTCTTCTGATGTTTACTTTTCACTTTCATCTACACATACACATCACTACAAACACACTACTACGTACACATGTATATACATGTGTACACGTTCTCATAAGCATATCTGCACACTCTCTCGCCACTGTTTAAGTTAATGAATTTTATATGAATAGTGTAAGAAAATTAAGAAAATTCTTGATCATGTTATTTAAATTTTCTTAAGAAACTGGAATGAGGGTTACAATATTTTGATGAAATATTTTGGAAAAGGATATAAATATGTGAAGAAGTGATTAACTTCAGAGACTTGGAGTTAAAACAGAGATATTCTTATAAATTATCTTAATAAACATTTAGTTTAATTAGAATTAATTAAATAATTCTCTCAGTTTTCTCATACTCTCTTCACTCACCTCTTCAATAATGACATAAAAAACATTCACCACAACAGATGGATAAAAAAAAAACTCGGTGATGAAAATAAAAACTATCAACCTGGATGATTCGATCTACTGATAATAAGAATTTTGGTGGTGGCTGCCACAACCTGGCCAGTACGACTGTGTGTTAATGTCTCCCATACTGTTGTTATGTACTGTGATGTATCAATGTTAACATATATTACACACTGAATGTTGTGGTGCACTATGTTGCAGAGATATATGACACACTGAATGTTGTGGTGTACTATGTTGCAGAGAT
Source organism: Cherax quadricarinatus (assembly GCF_038502225.1). Classification (NCBI taxonomy): domain Eukaryota; kingdom Metazoa; phylum Arthropoda; class Malacostraca; order Decapoda; family Parastacidae; genus Cherax; species Cherax quadricarinatus. The sequence goes on along the minus strand of NW_027196561.1, from coordinate 519 downwards.
ATATGACACACTGAATGTTGTGGTGCACTATGTTGCAGAGATATATGACACACTGAATGTTGTGGTGCACTATGTTGCAGAGATATATGGCACACTGAATGTTGTGGTGCACTATGTTGCAGAGATATATGGCAAATAGCTGGAAAGTAATGAAAAAGACAAAACTGTAAAAAAGAACTATTGAATGAAGGAGTTTGTTTCACAGGTTAAAGTTCCTCTCTGCTGTTATGTGTTTTTTCACCACAGTCGTTGTGTTGTGTATAAAGTCTGTCTGATACACCAGAGTTAATAACACTGTATGTAACCTTTCTGGTAAATACCTGATAGAAAACTTATTGACAGGATTCTTTTCTTAGGATTCTGTTGGTAGGAATCAAGTTTATAAGACTGGACGCTATTATGAGATTGCTACTGGAAGGACTGTTACCAGAAGACTTTTAGTAGAAGACCTCCGGTAGGTTTCTTTTGGAAATAGTTTTGGCAACACTCTATTGGTAAAAGACTTTAGGTAGCGATTCG